>NC_088402.1:81148989-81448989 GCF_034236695.1 Oncorhynchus nerka
GGACAGTGGGAGAGGCAGTGGGAGGTACTGGATGGAACAGGACAGTGGGAGGTACTGGATGGAACAGGACAGTGGAGACGGCAGTGGGGGTACTGATGGAACAGGACAGGTGGAGAGGCAGGGGGAGGTACTGGATGGAACAGGACAGTGGGAGGAGCAGGAGAGGTACTGGATGGAACAGGACAGTGGGAGAGGCAGTGGGAGGCAGGTGGAGGTACTGGATGGAACAGGACAGTGGGAGGCAGGGGAGGTACTGGATGGAACAGGACAGTGGGAGAGGCAGGGAGGCACTGGATGGAACAGGACAGTGGAGGTACTGGCAATGGAACAGGACAGTGGGAGAGGCAACAGGTACTGGATGGAACAGGACAGTGGAGGCACTGGATGGAACAGGACAGTGGGAGGCACTGGGGGCATGGAACAGGACTGTGGAGAGGCAGTGGGAGGTACTGGATGGAACAGGACAGTGGAGGGCAGGGAGGTACTGGATGGAACAGGACTGTGGAGAGGCAGTGGAGGTACTGATGGAACAGGACAGTGGAGGCAGGGAGGCACTGGATGGAACAGGACAGTGGGGAGAGGCAGGAGGTACTGGGATGGAACAGGACAGTGGAGAGGCAGTGGGGGGAGGCACTGATGGAACAGGACAGTGGAGACAGGGGAGGCACTGGATGAACAGGACAGTGGGGGGCATGTACTGGATGGAACAGGACAGTGGGAGGCAGGGAGGTACTGGATGGAACAGGACAGTGGAGGTACTGGATGGAACAGGACAGTGGAGAGGCAGTGGAGGTACTGGATGGAACAGGACAGTGGAGAGGCAGTGGAGGTACTGGATGGAACAGGACAGTGGGAGAGGCAGTGGAGGTACTGGATGGAACAGGACTGTGGAGGCAGTGGAGGTACTGGATGGAAGGACAGTGGGAGACAGTGGGAGGTACTGGCAGAGGCAGTGGGAGGTACTGGATGGAACAGGACAGTGGGAGAGGCAGTGGAGGCATTGGATGGAACAGGACAGTGGGAGGTACTGGATGGAACAGGACAGTGGGAGGTACTGGATGGAACAGGACAGTGGAGAGGCAGGGGAGGTACTGATGGAGGCAGTGGGAGGTACTGATGGAACAGGACAGAGGCAGTGGAGGTACTGGATGGAACAGGACAGGGGAGGCACTGGATGGAACAGGACAGTGGGAGAGGCAGTGGGAGGTACTGATGGAACAGGACAGTGGAGAGGCAGGGAGGCACTGGATGGAACAGGACAGTGGGAGGCAGTGGGAGGCACTGGATGGAACAGGACAGTGGAGAGGCAGTGGAGGCACTGATGGAACAGGACAGTGGGAGGGCACTGGATGGAACAGGACAGTGGAGAGGCAGTGGAGGTACTGATGGAACAGGACAGTGGGAGGTACTGGATGGAACAGGACAGTGGGAGGGCAGGGAGGTACTGGATGGAACAGGACAGTGGGAGGGCAGGAGGTACTGGATGGAACAGGACAGTGGGAGGAGGAGGTACTGGGATGGAACAGGACAGTGGGAGGTACTGGATGGAACAGGACAGTGGGAGGGCAGTACTGGATGGAACAGGACAGTGGGAGAGGCAGGGAGGTACTGGATGGAACAGGACAGTGGGAGGCACTGGATGGAACAGGACAGTGGGGGGGAGGTACTGGATGGAACAGGACAGTGGGAGGAGGCAGGGGGACTGGATGGAACAGGACAGTGGGAGGAGGCAGGGGAGGTACTGGATGGAACAGGACAGTGGAGAGAGGCAGTGGAGGTACTGGATGGAACAGGACAGTGGAACAGGCAGTGGAGGTACTGGATGGAACAGGACAGTGGGAGAGGCAGTGGAGGTACTGGATGGAACAGGACAGTGGGAGAGGCAGTGGAGGAACAAGACAGTGGAACAGGACAGTTGGAGGTACTGGATGGAACAGGACAGTGGGAGAGGCAGTGGAGGTACTGGATGGAACAGGACAGTGGGAGGCAGGTACTGGATGGAACAGGACAGTGGGAGGCAGTGGAGGTACTGGATGGAACAGGACAGTGGGAGGGCAGGAGGTACTGGATGGAACAGGACAGTGGAGAGGCAGTGGAGGTACTGGATGGAACAGGACAGTGGGAGAGGCAGTGGAGGCATTGATGGAACAGGACAGGGGGAGGGACAGTGGAGGTACTGGATGGAACAGGACTGTGGGAGAGGCAGTGGAGGTACTGGATGGAACAGGACAGTGGGAGGTACTGGATGGAACAGGACAGTGGAGGCAGGGAGGTGGAGGAACAGGACAGGGGAGAGGCAGTGGAGGTACTGGATGGAACAGGACAGTGGGGAGAGCAGTGGAGGTACTGGATGGAACAGGACAGTGGGAGAGGCAGGGGAGGTACTGGATGGAACAGGACAGTGGGAGAGGCAGTGGGAGGTACTGGATGGAACAGGACAGTGGGAGAGGCAGGGAGGTACTGGATGGAACAGGACAGTGGGAGAGGCAGTGGAGGTACTGGATGGAACAGGACAGTGGAGGAGGCAGGGGAGGTACTGGATGGAACAGGACAGTGGGAGAGGCAGTGGAGGTACTGGATGGAACAGGACAGTGGGATGTACTGGATGGAACAGGACAGTGGGAGAGGCAGGGAGGTACTGGATGGAACAGGACAGTGGAGGTACTGATGGAACAGGAGTGGAGGTACTGGATGGAAACAGGAGGGAGGCAGTGGGAGGTACTGGATGGAACAGGACAGTGGAGAGGCAGTGGAGGTACTGGATGGAACAGGACAGTGGGAGAGGCAGTGGAGGTACTGGATGGAACAGGACAGTGGGAGGTACTGGATGGAACAGGACAGTGGGAGAGGCAGTGGGAGGTACTGGATGGAACAGGACAGGGAGAGGCAGGGGAGGTACTGGATGGAACAGGACAGTGGGAGGGAGGACTGGATGGAACAGGACAGTGGAGGTACTGGATGGAACAGGACAGTGGAGAGGCAGTGGGAGGTACTGGATGGAACAGGACAGTGGAGGGCAGTGGAGGCACTGGATGGAACAGGACAGTGGAGGGAGGTACTGGATGGAACAGGACAGGGAGGTACTGGATGGAACAGGACAGTGGGAGAGGCAGTGGAGGTACTGGATGGAACAGGACAGTGGGAGAGGCAGTGGGAGGTACTGGATGGAACAGGACAGTGGGAGAGGCAGTGGAGGTACTGATGGAACAGGACAGTGGGAGAGCAGTGGAGGTACTGGATGGAACAGGACAGTGGGAGGTACTGGATGGAACAGGACTGTGGAGGAGAGGCAGTGGAGGTACTGGATGGAACAGGACAGTGGAGAGGCAGTGGAGGCACTGGGATGGAACAGGACAGTGGAGAGGCAGGGGAGGCACTGGATGGAACAGGACAGTGGGAGAGGCAGTGGAGGTACTGGATGGAACAGGACAGTGGGAGGTACTGGAACAGGACATGGAACAGGACAGGGGAGGTACTGGATGGAACAGGACAGTGGAGGTAGGCAGGATGGAACAGGACAGTGGGAGAGCAGTGGAGGTACTGGATGGAACAGGACAGTGGGAGGTACTGGATGGAACAGGACTGTGGGAGAGGCAGTGGAGGTACTGGATGGAACAGGACTGTGGAGAGGCAGGGGAGGCACTGGATGGAACAGGACAGTGGACAGGGAGGTACTGGATGGAACAGGACAGTGGGAGAGGCAGGGGAGGTACTGGATGGAACAGGACAGTGGAGAGGCAGTGGGAGGTACTGGATGGAACAGGACAGTGGGAGAGGCAGGGGAGGTACTGGATGGAACAGGACAGTGGGAGAGGCAGGGGAGGTACTGGATGGAACAGGACAGTGGGAGAGGCAGTGGAGGTACTGGATGGAACAGGACAGTGGGAGGTACTGGATGGAACAGGACAGTGGGGAGGGCAGTGGAGGTACTGGATGGAACAGGAGTGGGGAGGTACTGGATGGAACAGGACAGAGGCAGTGGAGGTACTGGATGGAACAGGACAGTGGGAGAGGCAGGGAGGTACTGGAAACAGGACAGTGGGAGAGGCAGTGGAGGTACTGGATGGAACAGGACAGTGGGAGGCAGTGGAGGAACAGGAGGAACAGGAGGCAGTGGAGGTACTGGATGGAACAGGACTGTGGGAGAGGCAGGGAGGTACTGGATGGAACAGGACAGTGGGAGAGGCAGGGGGAGGTACTGATGGAACAGGACAGTGGGGCAGGGGAGGTACTGGATGGAACAGGACAGTGGGAGGGCAGTGGGAGGTACTGATGGAACAGGACAGTGGGAGGGCAGGGGAGGTACTGGATGGAACAGGACAGTGGGAGGTACTGGATGGAACAGGACAGTGGGAGAGGCAGTGGAGGTACTGGATGGAACAGGACAGTGGAGGTACTGGATGGAACAGGACAGTGGAGGCAGGGAGGTACTGGATGGAACAGGACAGTGGAGAGGCAGTGGGAGGTACTGGATGGAACAGGACTGTGGGAGAGGCAGTGGGAGGTACTGGATGGAACAGGACAGTGAGAGGCAGTGGAGGTACTGGATGGAACAGGACAGTGGGAGAGCAGTGGAGGTACTGGATGGAACAGGACAGTGGAGAGGCAGTGGGAGGTACTGGATGGAACAGGACAGTGGGAGAGGCAGTGGAGGTACTGGATGGAACAGGACAGTGGAGGTATTGGATGGAACAGGACAGTGGGAGAGGCAGTGGAGGTACTGGATGGAACAGGACAGTGGAGAGGCAGTGGAGGTACTGGATGGAACAGGACTGTGGGAGAGGCAGTGGAGGTACTGGATGGAACAGGACAGTGGAGAGGCAGGGGAGGTACTGGATGGAACAGGACAGTGGGAGAGGACAGTGGGAGGTACTGGATGGAACAGGACAGTGGGAGAGGCAGTGGAGGTACTGGATGGAACAGGACAGTGGGAGGTACTGGATGGAACAGGACAGTGGGAGGGCAGTGGGAGGTACTGGATGGAACAGGACAGGGAGAGGCAGTGGGAGGTGGATGGAACAGGACAGTGGAGGTACTGGATGGAACAGGACAGTGGAGGTACTGGATGGAACAGGACTGTGGGAGAGGCAGTGGGAGGTACTGGATGGAACAGGACAGTGGGAGGCACTGGATGGAACAGGACAGTGGAGGGAAGGCAGGACAGGACAGTGGGAGGTACTGGATGGAACAGGACAGTGGGAGAGGCAGGGAGGTACTGGATGGAACAGGACAGTGGGAGGGCAGTGGAGGTACTGGATGGAACAGGACAGTGGGACAGTGGGAGGTACTGGATGGAACAGGACAGTGGAGAGGCAGTGGAGGCAACAGGATGGAACAGGACAGTGGGAGGTACTGGATGGAACAGGACAGTGGAAGGCAGGCAGTGGAGGTACTGGATGGAACAGGACAGTGGGAGAGGCAGTGGAGGTACTGGATGGAACAGGACAGTGGGAGAGGCAGTGGAGGTACTGGATGGAACAGGACAGTGGGAGAGGCAGTGGGAGGTACTGGATGGAACAGGACAGTGGAGGCAGGGGAGGTACTGGATGGAACAGGACAGTGGGAGAGGCAGTGGAGGTACTGATGGAACAGGACAGTGGGAGGTAGGCAACAGGACAGTGGGAGAGGCAGTGGAGGTACTGGATGGAACAGGACAGTGGAGAGGCAGTGGAGGTACTGGATGGAACAGGACAGTGGAGAGGCAGGGCACTGGATGGAACTGATGGAACAGGACTGTGGGAGGCAGTGGAGGCACTGGATGGAACAGGACAGTGGGAGGCAGGACAGTGGGAGAGGTACTGGATGGAACAGGACAGTGGGAGAGGCAGGGAGGTACTGGATGGAACAGGACAGTGGGAGGCAGGGAGGTACTGATGGAACAGGACAGTGGGAGGAGGCAGTGGAGGTACTGGATGGAACAGGACAGTGGAGGGCAGTGGAGGTACTGGATGGAACAGGACAGTGGGAGAGGCAGTGGGAGGTACTGGATGGAACAGGACAGTGGAGGTACTGGATGGAACAGGACAGTGGGAGAGGCAGTGGAGGTACTGGGAACAGGACAGTGGGAGGTACTGGATGGAACAGGACAGTGGGAGGCAGGGAGGTACTGGATGGAACAGGACAGTGGAGAGGCAGTGGAGGTACTGGATGGAACAGGACAGTGGAGAGGCAGTGGAGGTACTGGATGGAACAGGACAGTGGAGAGGCAGGAGGAGGATGGAACAGGACAGTGGATGGCAGGGAGGTACAGGAGGACAGTGGGAGGTGGGACAGTGGATGGAACAGGACAGTGGGAGAGGCAGTGGAGGCACTGGATGGAACAGGACAGTGGGAGGTACTGATGGAACAGGACAGTGGGAGGTACTGGATGGAACAGGACAGTGGGAGGCACTGGATGGAACAGGACAGTGGGAGAGGACAGTGGGGAGGTAGGCACTGGATGGAACAGGACAGTGGGAGAGGCAGGACAGTGGGAGGTACTGATGGAACAGGACAGGAGAGGCAGGAGGTACTGGATGGAACAGGACAGGGAGAGGCAGTGGAGGCACTGGATGGAACAGGACAGTGGAGGCAGGACAGTGGAGGACAGGAGGTATGGAACAGGACAGTGGAGAGGCAGTGGGGAGGTACTGGATGGAACAGGACAGTGGGAGGGCACTGGATGGAACAGGACAGTGGGAGAGGCAGTGGATGGAACAGGACTGGATGGAACAGGACAGTGGGAGAGGCAGTGGAGGTACTGGATGGAACAGGACAGTGGACAGGGAGGTACTGGATGGAACAGGACAGTGGAGAGGCAGGGAGGTACTGGATGGAACAGGACAGTGGGAGGGCAGTGGGAGGTACTGGAACAGGACTGTGGAACAGGACTGTGGAGAGGAGGAGGTAGGCTGGATGGAACAGGACAGTGGGAGAGGCAGTGGGAGGTACTGGATGGAACAGGACAGTGGAGGGACAGTGGAGGCACTGATGGAACAGGACAGTGGGAGGTACTGGATGGAACAGGACAGTGGAGAGGCAGGCATGGGAGGTACTGGATGGAACAGGACAGTGGGAGGAGGTACTGGCAGTGGAGGACACTGGATGGAACAGGACAGTGGAGGTACTGGATGGAACAGGACAGTGGGAGAGCAGTGGAGGTACTGGATGGAACAGGACTGTGGAGGTAGAGGCAGTGGAGGTACTGGATGGAACAGGACAGTGGAGAGGCAGGGGAGGTACTGGATGGAACAGGACAGTGGAGGAACAGGACAGGAGGTACTGGATGGAACAGGACAGTGGAGAGCAGGGGAGGTACTGGATGGAACAGGACAGTGGGAGAGGCAGTGGAGGTACTGGATGGAACAGGACAGTGGGAGAGGACAGTGGGAGGTACTGATGGAACAGGACTGTGGAGAGGCAGTGGGAGGTACTGGATGGAACAGGACTGTGGGAGAGGAGGCATGGAACAGGACAGTGGGAGGCAGGGAGGTACTGGATGGAACAGGACAGTGGGAGAGCAGTGGGAGGTACTGGATGGAACAGGACAGTGGAGGTACTGATGGAACAGGACAGTGGGAGGTACTGGATGGAACAGGACAGTGGGAGAGGCAGTGGGAGGTACTGGATGGAACAGGACAGTGGGAGGGCAGTGGAGGAACAGGACTGTGGAGAGGCAGTGGGAGGTACTGGATGGAACAGGACAGTGGGAGAGGCAGTGGAGGTACTGGATGGAACAGGACAGTGGAGGTACTGGATGGAACAGGACAGTGGGAGGCAGTGGAGGTACTGGATGGAACAGGACAGTGGGAGAGGCAGTGGAGGTACTGGATGGAACAGGACAGTGGGAGGCAGGTACTGGATGGAACAGGACAGTGGGAGAGGCAGGGGAGGTATTGGATGGAACAGGACAGTGGAGGACTGGAGGAACAGGACAGTGGAACAGGACAGTGGGAGGTACTGGATGGAACAGGACAGTGGAGAGGCAGTGGAGGTACTGGATGGAACAGGGGACAGTGGGAGGTACTGGATGGAACAGGACAGTGGAGAGGCAGGAGGTAACAGGATGGAACAGGCAGTGGGAGGTACTGGATGGAACAGGACAGTGGGAGAGGCAGTGGAGGTATTGGATGGAACAGGACAGTGGAGGTACTGGATGGAACAGGACAGTGGGAGGTACTGGATGGAACAGGACAGTGGAGAGGCAGTGGAGGTACTGGATGGAACAGGACAGTGGGAGGCAGGGAGGTACTGGATGGAACAGGACAGTGGGAGTGGAGGTACTGGATGGAACAGGACAGTGGAGGGAAGGGGGGAGGTACTGGATGGAACAGGACAGTGGGAGGAGGCAGTGGAGGTACTGGATGGAACAGGACAGTGGGAGAGGCAGGGGAGGTACTGGATGGAACAGGACTGTGGGAGAGGCAGTGGAGGTACTGGATGGAACAGGACAGTGGGAGGTACTGGATGGAACAGGACTGTGGGAGAGGCAGTGGGAGGTACTGGATGGAACAGGACAGTGGGAGAGGCAGGGAGGTACTGGAGGGAACAGTGGAGAGGACAGTGGGAGGTGAGAACAGGACAGTGGGAGGTACTGGATGGAACAGGACTGTGGAGAGGCAGTGGGAGGTACTGGATGGAACAGGACAGTGGGAGGGCAGTGGGAGGTACTGGATGGAACAGGACTGTGGAGAGGCAGGGAGGTACTGGATGGAACAGGACAGTGGGAGAGGCAGTGGAGGTACTGGATGGAACAGGACAGTGGAAAGGCAGAGGATGGAACAGTGGGAGGTACTGGATGGAACAGGACAGTGGAGAGGCAGTGGAGGTGGATGGAGGACAGTGGGAGAGGCAGGGGAGGTAGAGGACAGTGGGAGAACAGCAGGGGAGGTACTGGATGGAACAGGACAGTGGGAGAGGCAGTGGAGGTACTGGATGGAACAGGACAGTGGGAGGCACTGGATGGAACAGGACAGTGGAGAGGCAGGAGGTACTGGATGGAACAGGACAGTGGAGAGGCAGTGGAGGTACTGGATGGAACAGGACAGTGGAGAGGCAGTGGGAGGTACTGGATGGAACAGGACAGTGGGAGGGCAGGGAGGTACTGGATGGAACAGGACAGGGGAGGTACTGGATGGAACAGGACAGTGGGAGGCAGTGGAGGTACTGATGGAACAGGACAGTGGGAGGTACTGGATGGAACAGGACAGTGGGAGGTACTGGATGGAACAGGACAGTGGGAGAGGCAGGGAGGTACTGGATGGAACAGGACAGTGGGAGATGGAACAGGACAGTGGGAGAGGCCAGGAGGAACTGGATGGAAGAGGACAGTGGGAGGTACTGGATGGAACAGGACAGTGGAGAGGCAGTGGAGGAACTGGATGGAACAGACAGTGGGAGGCAGTGGAGGTACTGGATGGAACAGGACAGGGAGGCAGTGGAGGTAATGGATGGAACAGGACAGTGGAGAGGCAGGGGGAGGTACTGATGGAACAGGACAGTGGGGAGGCAGTGGAGGAACAGGACAGGAGAGGCAGTGGAGGCACTGGATGGAACAGGACAGTGGAAGACAGGGGGAGGAACAGGACAGGAGGTACTGGATGGAACAGGACAGTGAGGGCAGTGGAGGTACTGGATGGAACAGGACAGTGGAGAGGCAGGGGGAGGTACTGATGGAACAGGACAGTGGGAGGCACTGGATGGAACAGGACAGTGGAGAGGCAGTGGAGGTACTGGGATGGAACAGGACAGTGGAGAGGCAGGGAGGTACTGGATGGAACAGGACAGTGGAATGGAGGACAGGGGAGGCACTGGATGGAACAGGACAGTGGAGAGGCAGTGGAGGTACTGGATGGAACAGGACAGGAGAGGGAGGCACTGGATGGAACAGGACAGTGGGGAGCAGGTAACTGATGGAACAGGACAGTGGAGAGGCAGTTGGAGGTACTGGATGGAACAGGACAGTGGGAGGCACTGGATGGAACAGGACTGTGGAGAGGCAGTGGAGGCACTGGATGGAACAGGACAGGGAGGAGGCAGTGGGAGGTACTGGATGGAACAGGACAGTGGAGAGGCAGGGGAGGCATTGGATGGAACAGGACAGTGGAGGCAGTGGAGGCACTGGATGGAACAGGAGGCAGTGGAGGCACTGGATGGAACAGGACAGGGAGAGGCAGGGAGGTACTGATGGAACAGGACAGTGGGAGAGGCAGGAGGCACTGGATGGAACAGGACAGTGGGAGAGCAGGGGAGGCACTGATGGAACAGGACAGTGAGAGGCAGTGGGAGGCACTGGATGGAACAGGACAGTGGAGAGGCAGTGGAGGTACTGGATGGAACAGACTGATGGGAGAACAGTGCACATTAATGGAACGGAACAGGACAGTGGGAGAGGCAGGGAACTATTGGATGGAACAGGACAGTGGGATACTGGATGGAACAATATAGACAAATAGCAGGACAGTGGGACATGGATGGACAAGAGGGCAAGACATGGACGGAACAGGACAGCAAGACGGGATGGAGGTACAGACAGAACAGTGGGATATGGAACAGAGGAAACAGGAGGTGAGAGAGGCAGTGGAGGTACTGGAAACAAAGTGTTTCCAACAAGCACAGACAGGGGAGAGGCAACATGGAAAGCGGCAAACAGGACAGTGAGGTAGGGACCATGTTCACAAATCTGATTGAACTTTAGCCATGTGGAGGTATTTTGTGAAAGTGGAACAGGACAGTGGTGCAGTTAGAGGTCTGATGGCAGGTATTGGATGGAAGGGGAGGACAGAGGAACAGGCAGTGGGAGGCAAAGGATGAACAGGACAGTGGAGAGGCAGGGAGGTACTGGATGGAACAGGACAGTGGAAGGAGCAGGGGGGAACTGGATTAACAGGGGATATTGAGGAACAGGGGGAGGGGCAGGGCATTGGATGGAAACAGGACAGTGGGAGGGAAAAGGGAGGTACTGGATGGAACAGGAGGACAGGTGACAACTGGGATAATGGATGAACAGTGGAGGTATTGGATGGAAAATGAGAGCCTGTTTGAACAGATGGGAGAGCAGGAGGTACTTATGGAACAGGACAGTGGAAGGAGCGGAACAGGACAGTGAGAGGCAGTGGAGGTACTGAAACATGTGGAGAGGCAGGGAGGTATGGATGGAACAGACAGTGGGGAGTGGGATCATGGAACAGGACAGTGGGAGAGGCAGCACAGTTTTGCAGGAAAGAGGCAGTGAGGAAACAAGGGGGATGGAGAGGCAGGGAGGTACTGGATGGAACAGGACTAGGAGGCTTATTTGAATTACCAGTTTCACATGCTTTGGAAACAGAGAGGTTGGAACAGGCATGATGCCACAGGTACAGTGGGAAAATCAGGATACTGGATGGAGCTTCTCTGACACAGGAGAGGGGAGGCTCAGTAGCAGTGGAGGCACTGGAAGAGTGACAGTGCAAAACAGTTTTTTCGAGATGGACAGTGCAGAGGCAGTGGGAGGTACTGGACTTTTGGGAGGAGGATAGGACAGTGGGAGGGAGACTGTGAGTTCTGGAACAGCAGTTGGAGGCAGGGAGGCATGGAACACATGATAGATGGAACAGGAGGCATCTGCATGGAACAGGTAGTGGGAGGGAAATGGAACAGGACAGTGGGAGGCAGGAGGAGGTACTGGATGGAACAGGACAGTGGGAGGAGGCAGGGGAGGTACTGGATGGAACAGGACAGTGGGAGAGGCAGTGGAGGTACTGGATGGAACAGGACAGTGGGAGAGGCAGTGGAGGTACTGGATGGAACAGGACAGTGGGCAGGAGGTACTGGAGAGGCAGTGGAGGTACTGGATGGAACAGGACAGTGGAGAGGAGGGGAGGAACAGGACAGGAACAGGCAGTGGGAGGTACTGGATGGAACAGGACAGTGGGAGAGGCAGTGGGAGGTACTGGATGGAACAGGACAGTGGAGGGGAGGCTGGAGGAACAGGGTGGAGGTACTGGATGGAACAGGACAGTGGAAGAGAGGCAGTGGAGGTACTGGATGGAACAGGACAGTGGGAGAGGCAGTGGGAGGTAATGGATGGAACAGGACAGTGGGAGAGGCAGGGAGGTAATGGATGGAACAGGACAGTGGAGGTACTGGATGGAACAGGACAGTGGAAGGAGGCAGGGAGGTACTGGATGGAACTGGACAGTGGGAGATGGAACAGACAGGAACAGTGGGAGGTACTGGATGGAACAGGACAGTGGGAGAGGCAGTGGAGGTACTGATGGAACAGGACAGTGGGAGGTAGTGGGATGGAACAGGACAGTGGGAGGCAGTGGAGGACTGGATGGAACAGGACTGTGGAGGCAGGTACTGGATGGAACAGGACAGTGGAGAGGCAGTGGAGGTACTGGATGGAACAGGACAGTGGGACTGAGGGAGGTACTGGATGGAACAGGACAGTGGGAGAGGCAGGGAGGTACTGGATGGAACAGGACAGTGGGAGAGGCAGTGGGAGGTACTGGATGGAACAGGACAGTGGGAGAGGCAGTGGAGGTACTGGATGGAACAGGACAGTGGAAGGAGGCAGTGGGAGGTACTGAGGAACAGGACAGTGGAGGTACTGGATGGAACAGGACTGTGGGAGAGGCAGTGGGAGGTACTGGATGGAACAGGACAGTGGGAGAGGGAGGTACTGGATGGAACAGGACAGGGAGGCAGGTACTGGATGGAACAGGACAGTGGGAGAGGCAGTGGGAGGTATGGATGGAACAGGACAGTGGGAGTGGGAGGTACTGGATGGAACAGGACAGTGGAGGTACTGGATGGAACAGGACAGTGGGAGGCAGTGGGAGGTACTGGATGGAACAGGACAGTGGGAGAGGCAGTGGGAGGTACTGGATGGAACAGGACAGTGGGAGGAACAGGACAGTGGGAGGTACTGGATGGAACAGGACAGTGGGAGAGGCAGGGGAGGTACTGGATGGAACAGGACAGTGGGAGAGGCAGTGGGAGGTACTGGATGGAACAGGACAGTGGGAGAGCAGGGGGAGGTACTGGATGGAACAGGACAGTGGGAGGCAGTGGGAGTACTGGATGGAACAGGACAGTGGGAGAGGCAGTGAGGTACTGGAGGAACAGGTACAGGGAACAGTACAGTGGAAGGAGCAGTGGGAGGTACTGGATGGAACAGGACAGTGGAGAGGCAGTGGAGGTACTGGATGGAACAGGACAGTGGGAGGGAGGTACTGGATGGAACAGGACAGTGGGAGGAGTGGGAGGTATTGATGGAACAGGACTGGGAGGTACTGGATGGAACAGGACAGTGGGAGAGGCTGGATGGAACAGGACAGTGGGAGGAGGCACTGGATGGAACAGGACAGTGGGAGGCAGGGGAGGTACTGGATGGAACAGGACAGTGGAAGGAGGCAGGGGAGGTACTGGATGGAACAGGACAGTGGGAGGCAGTGGGAGGTACTGGATGGAACAGGACAGTGGGAGAGGCAGTGGGGAGGTACTGGATGGAACAGGACAGTGGGAGAGGCAGTGGGAGGTACTGGATGGAACAGGACTGGGGAGGTACTGGATGGAACAGGACAGTGGGAGAGGCAGGGGAGGTACTGGATGGAACAGGACAGTGGGAGAGGCAGTGGAGGTACTGGATGGAACAGGACAGTGGAGGTACTGGATGGAACAGGACAGTGGGAGGTACTGGATGGAACAGGACAGTGGGAGAGGCAGTGGGAGGTACTGGATGGAACAGGACAGTGGAGGTAGGTTGGATGGAACAGGACAGTGGGAGGCAGTGGGAGGTACTGGATGGAACAGGACAGTGGAGGAGGCAGGATGGAACAGGTACTGGACTGGAACAGGACAGTGGGAGAGGCAGTGGAGGTACTGGATGGAACAGGACAGGAGGCAGTGGAGAGGAACAGGACAGTGGGAGGTAGTGGATGGAACAGGACAGTGGAGAGGCAGTGGAGGTACAGGATGGAACAGGACAGTGGGAGAGGGAACAGTGGGAGGTAATGGATGGAACAGGACAGTGGGAGAGGCAGTGGGAGGTACTGGATGGAACAGGACAGTGGAGTGGGAGGTAGGAACTGGATGGAACAGGACAGTGGGAGAGGCAGTGGAGGTAATGGATGGAACAGGACAGTGGAGGTACTGGATGGAACAGGACAGTGGAGAGGCAGTGGAGGTACTGGATGGAACAGGACAGTGGAATGAGCAGGGGGAGGTACTGATGGAACAGGACAGTGGAAGAGGCAGGGAGGTACTGGATGGAACAGGACAGTGGGCAGGGGCAGGAACAGGACAGGATGGAACAGGACAGTGGGAGGTACTGGATGGAACAGGACAGTGGAGGCAGTTACTGGATGGAACAGGACAGTGGAGGAGCAGTGGAGGCACTGGATGGAACAGGACAGTGGAAGGAGCAGGAGGTACTGGATGGAACAGGACAGTGGAGAGGCAGTGGGAGGTACTGGATGGAACAGGACAGTGGAAGGAGCAGGGGGAGGTACTGTGGAACAGACAGTGGAGGGCAGGGGAGGTACTGGATGGAACAGGACAGTGGGAGGAGGCAGGGGGAGGTACTGGATGGAACAGGACAGTGGAAGAGAGGGGAGGTACTGGATGGAACAGGACAGTGGGAGAGGCAGTGGAGGTACTGGATGGAACAGGACAGTGGAGAGGCAGTGGGAGGTACTGGATGGAACAGGACAGTGGGAGAGGCAGTGGGAGGTACTGGATGGAACAGGACAGTGGAGAGGCAGGGGAGGTACTGGATGGAACAGGACAGTGGGAGAGGCAGGAGGTACTGGATGGAACAGGACAGTGGGAGGAGCAGGGGAAGGTACTGGATGGAACAGGACAGTGGGAGAGGCAGTGGGAGGTACTGGATGGAACAGGACAGTGGGAGAGGCAGGAGGAGGTACTGGATGGAACAGGACAGTGGGAGAGGCAGGAGGAGGTACTGGATGGAACAGGACAGTGGGAGAGGCAGGAGGAGGTACTGGATGGAACAGGACAGTGGGAGAGGCATTGGGAGGTACTGGATGGAACAGGACAGTGGGAGAGGCAGTGGGAGGTACTGGATGGAACAGGACACCTACACACTCCTCCCTCCCTCCAAAGACATTCAGAGAGTGAAGTGATGAGATCTGAGTAAAAATATGAAATCTAATAATAAAAAGGCACATTTCTTGGAATGCATTGAACAGGGGAATGTGGTGGGAGAGAGACTTTAATGTGGTGGGAGAGAGACTTTAATGTGGTGGGAGAGAGGGGGTGGGGTTGACGGTAGGGGTGAGGAGACGTAATCTGAATAACCAACTACATTTGCTTGATTAGTGACAATGTTCATAATGCATGTATGCTATTTCCCATGTGTGGTTGCAGTGTGTACATGTGATACATGTTAAAAACACGCAACATACAGACATGAAACGGAATATGGAATACACAGACATGGTACATACAGACATGGCACATACAGGCATGGTATATACATACATGGTACATACATACGTGGTACATACCAACATGGTACATGCCAACATGGTACATGGGCTAGTGTATATGTGGTGTATATTCCAGTATGGACTAGTGTATATGTAGTGTATATTCCAGTATGGGGTATATGTAGTGTGTATTCCAGTATGGGTTAGTGTGTATGTAGTGTATATTCCAGTATGGGGTAATGTATATGTAGTGTATATTCTAGTATGGGTCAGTGTATATGTAGTGTGTATTCCAGAATGGGCTAGTGTATATGTAGTGTATATTCCAGTATGGACTAGTGTATATGTAGTGTATATTCCAGTATGGACTAGTGTATATGTAGTGTATATTCCAGTATGGACTAGGGTATATGTAGTGTATATTCCAGTATGGGCTAGTGTATATGTAGTGTATATTCCAGTATGGACTAGTGTATATGTAGTGTATATTCCAGTATGGACTAGTGTATATGTAGTGTATATTCCAGTATGGGGTATATGTAGTGTGTATTCCAGTATGGCGTATATGTAGTGTATTCCAGTATGGGGTAGTGTAGTGTGTATTCCAGTATTGGGTATATGTAGTGTGTATTCCAGTATGCGGTATATGTAGTGTATATTCCAGTATTGGGTATATGTAGTGTTTATTCCAGTATTGGGTATATGTAGTGTGTATTCCAGTATTGGGTATATGTAGTGTGTATTCCAGTATGGGTTATATGTAGTGTATATTCCAGTATGGACTAGTGTATATGTAGTGTGTATTCCAGTATGGGGTAGTGTATATGTAGTGTGTATTCCAGTATGGGTTAGTGTATATGTAGTGTGTATTCCAGTATGGGGTAGTGTATATGTAGTGTATATTCCAGTACGGACTAGTGTATATGTAGTGTGTATTCCAGTATGGGTGTAGTGGCTTCCTTTCGTCTTTACCATAGCCACTGCCCAAGCCTGAAGCGGGGTTGTTTGGTACGCATACAGTCCACACTCAAGGTTTCCAAACGGCCAAACATTCAATGACATCCAGGGATATGGTGCAACAAAAATGTTTATTCTTCTTATATCTAACAAATAAATGTTTCTCCAATCAACTTAAAGCATAGAATACTTTATATGGAAAATACATATTATGACCTGTCTGTATGTCTGTATGTCTGTATGGTCAAAAAACTATACCGCTCCCGCATCTAGCAAGGACCCCCCCGAAGGCCCAACTTCCTGCCTTTATCCTAACACACTTACCACAATACAATGAATAGGCAAGAGGGGGGGCCAAAAACTAAGTTACACTAACATCAAATTAATATATCTCAATCAGGTAAATATAAATCATAAAGGTACGTACCTAATATTTCATAATTTACATTAATATTTAATATATTTACACAAATATACATGGAGCTCCATATGTTCGGTCTTTTATACAAATATATCCATATCGGCTCTAACAATGGGGTATATGTAGTGTATATTCAAGTATGGACCAGTGTATATGTAGTGTGAATTCCAGTATGGACTAGTGTATATGTAGTGTGTATTCCAGTATTGGGTATATGTAGTGTGTATTCCAGTATGGGGTAGTGTATATGTAGTGTGAATTCCAGTATGGACCAGTGTATATGTAGTGTGTATTCCAGTATGAGATATATGTAGTGTGTATTCCAGTATGGGGTATATGTAGTGTATTCCAGTATGGGGTAGTGTATATGTAGTGTATATTCCAGTATGGACTAGTGTATATGTGGTGTGGATTCCAGTATGGGTTATATGTAGTGTGTATTCCAGTATGGACTAGTGTATATGTAGTTTGTATTCCACTATGGGGTAGTGTATATGTAGTGTATATTCCAGTATGGACTAGTGTATATGTAGTTTGTATTCCACTATGGGGTAGTGTATATGTAGTGTATATTCCAGTATGGACTAGTGTATATGTAGTTTGTATTCCACTATGGGGTAGTGTATATGTAGTGTATATTCCAGTATGGACTAGTGTATATGTAGTTTGTATTCCACTATGGGGTAGTGTATATGTAGTGTATATTCCAGTATGGACTAGTGTATATGTAGTTTGTATTCCACTATGGGGTAGTGTATATGTAGTGTATATTCCAGTATGGACTAGTGTATATGTAGTTTGTATTCCACTATGGGGTAGTGTATATGTAGTGTATATTCCAGTATGGACTAGTGTATATGTGGTGTGGATTCCAGTATGGGTTATATGTAGTGTGTATTCCAGTATGGACTAGTGTATATGTAGTTTGTATTCCACTATGGGGTAGTGCATATGTAGTGTATATTCCAGTATGGACTAGTGTATATGTAGTTTGTATTCCACTATGGGGTAGTGTATATGTAGTGTATATTCCAGTATGGACTAGTGTATATGTAGTGTGTATTCCACTATGGGGTAGTGTATATGTAGTGTGTATTCCACTATGGGGTAGTGTATATGTAGTGTATATTCCAGTATGGACTAGTGTATATGTGGTGTGGATTCCAGTATGGGTTATATGTAGTGTGTATTCCAGTATGGACTAGTGTATATGTAGTTTGTATTCCACTATGGGGTAGTGTATATGTAGTGTATATTCCAGTATGGACTGGTGTATATGTAGCTGTGTATTCCAGTTTGGGCTAGTTTATATGTAGTGTGTTCCAGTATGGGCATTATATAGATTTTCCCTTCTTCCCTCAGCGTGCTCAGTATGCTTGCCAGCTTCGTCTAGACGTCTGTGTTTATGTTTGACGATGTGTGTAAGGATGAATCATGTTTAGAGTGTGCAGGTGGCAGGAATTTAGATAGAGGGAGTTATATATAGAGAGGAGAGGGAGTTATATATAGAGAGGAGAGGGAGTTATATAGAGAGAGGGAGGTAGAGAGTAGAGGCAGTTATCTAGAGAGGAGGTAGAGAGGAGAGGGAGTTGTATAGAGAGAGCAGGGAGAGCGAGAGGAGAGGTAGGAAGAGAGAGCAGGGAGAGACAGAGGAGAGGTAGGAAGAGAGAGAGAGAGAGTGAGAAGGAAATGAGATGGATGGGAGTCAATGCTTCACCTCTCATCCTCCCTCCTTTCCCTCCCTCCTTTCCCTCCCTCCTTTCATCCTTCTTTTTTACTGGAAACAAGCGGTTTAGTGGAAGAATGCAATTTTTCCATACTTCCACTGACGTTCCCGACTCTACACACGTGGCTCTCAAGACAAAGTCAATGTTCATTTCGTCCTTAAGTCTGTTTCACAGCGGAGAGAATGATTGGAGGCTAAAGTGAACTGTGCCGGGTGAGGATTCATTGACAGGCTGTCTCTTTGCCCTGGTCTAAACACCCTCTTCTGGTCAGCTGGTAAAGTGAAATGCTGAGGTAAATAAATGACAATAGCTGGGCTATAGTTTGTTTTTAAACACATGAACTTTCTAGATGGATCTCATAGCAGCAACAGAAGCAGAGACAGAGACAAAGGCAGTAAGAAAATGTTAAAGCTTACACACACACACACACACACACACACACACACACACACACACACACACACACACACACACACACACAGAAAGACCGAGATGGAGAGAAAGAGAGGCAGTCTGTGTTCCCACAGTGTTTGTAGATGAAGTGGTTGGTCAGGACTTTGTTTAACTTTGCTGAGAGCTGATATGTACTGAGAGATTAACTGTAGTTTTAGTTGTGATTTTATATGTGTACTGTAGCATATGATGTTGTATGCTGATGGTTTGATGTTGAGAGAGAGAGAGAGAGAGAGAGAGAGAGAGAGAGAGAGAGAGAGAGAGAGAGAGAGACTTTCCAACACGGAATCAGATATAGAACCCATTGCCCTTTATGGTTGCGAGGTCTGGGGTCAGCTCACCAACCAAGAATTCACTTAATGGGACAAACACCAAATTGAGACTCTGCATGCAGAATTCTGCAAAAATAAACAGAGAGTACACATTGGCAGAATACCTGACCAGTGTGACGGACCCAAACTTAAGGAAAGCGTTGTTGACTATGTACAGACTCAGTAAGTGTTACGCCCTGACCTTAGAGATCCTTTATTCTCTATTTTGGTTAGGTCGGGGTGTGACTAGGGTGGGCATTCTAGTTTCTTTATTTCTAGGTTGGCTTGGTATGGTTCCCAATCAGAGGCAGCTGTCTATCGTTGTCTCTGATTGGGGATCATATTTAGGCAGCCTTTTCCCACCTGTTGGATGTGGGATCTTATTTGTGTATAGTTGCCTTGATCACTGCATAGTGACACGTTCCTTTCTTTCTTCTTCATTGTTTTTATTATTCACGTTAAATAAAGATGATGAACCAAAACCACGCTGCATTTTGGTCCGATTCTTACAGCAACGTTTGTGACAGTAAGCATAGATTTGCTATTGAGAAAGGTCGCCGTAGGCAGACCAGACTCTCAAGAGAAGACAGGCTATGTGCACACTGCCCACAAAATGAGGTGGAAACTGAGCTGCACTTCCTAACCTCCTGCCCAATGTATGACCATATTAGAGACACATATTTCCCTCAGATTACACAGATCCACAAAGAATTTGAAGACAACCCAGATTTTGATAAAGTCCCATATCTATTGGGTGAAATACCACAGTGTTCCATCACAGCAGCAAGATTTGAAGACCTGTTGCCACAAGAAAAGGTCAACCAGTGGAGAACAAACACCATTGTAAACACAACCCATATTTATGTTTATTTAATTTCCCTTTTGTACTGTAGCCATTTGTACATTGTTACAACACCGTATATATATAGATAATATGACATTTGTAATGTCTTTATTCTTTTGGAACATCTGTGAGTGTAATGTTTACTGTTCATTTTTATTGTTTATTTCACTTTTGTATATTATCCTGTCTAGGACCCCGTTCCGCTAGCGGAACCCCTCGCCAACAGTCAATGAATTTGCAGGGCGCCAAATTCAAATCAACAGAAATAAAAAATATATAAATTCTCAAACATACACCATTTTAAAGATAAAATTCTTGTTAATCCAGCCAAAGTGTCTGATTTCAAAAATGCTTTACACACGAAAGCTCCACAAACGATTATGTTAGGTCACCACCAACTCACAGAAAAACCCTGCCATTTTTCCAGCCAAGAGAGGAGTCACATAAAGCACAAATAGAGATAAAATTAATCACTAACCTTTGATGATCTTCATCACATGACACTCATAGGACTTCATGTTACACAATACATGTATGTTTTGTTCGATAAAGTGCATATTTATATCCAAAAATCTTATTTTACATTGGCGTGTTATGTTCAGTAGTTCCAAAACATGCAGTAATATTGCAGAGAGCCACATGAATTCACAGAAATACTCATTATAAATGTTTATGAAAATTCAAGTGTTATGCATGGAACTTTAGATACACTTCTCCTTAATGCAACCGCTGTATCAGATGTTTTTCTTTACTTTCCTGAAAAAGCACAATCTGAGTACAGCGCTCAGAGCCCAAAATCCAAAATCGCGTTCAGGTCCAGTTGGACGAAAAGTTCAAAAAGTTATATTACAGGTCGAAGAAACTTGTCAAACTAAGTATAGAATCAATCTTTAGGATGTTTTTATCATAAATATTAAATAATGTTCCAACCGGAGAATTCCATTGTCTGTAGAAAAGCAATGGAACAAGAGATACCTCTCATGTGAAATGAGCATGACTGAGAACGAGGCTGCTGGCAGACCCCTTAGTCAAACAGCTCCCATCCGGCCCCCCTTCACACGAGAAGCCTGAAACAACGTTCTAAAGATGATTGACATCTAGTGGAAGCCTTAGGAAGTGCAAAATAACCCATATCCCACTGTGAATTCGATAGGGGCTGAGTTAAAAAACTACAAACCTCAGTTTCCCACTTCCTGTTTGGATTTTTGTGCATATATTAGCATCTGGGACTGAGTAGGAGGCAGTTCACTCTGTGCACGCTATTCATCCAAAAGTGAAAATGCTGCTCCCTACTTCACTTGCTTTGGCAATGTTAACATATGTTTCCCATGCCAATAAAGCCCCTTGAATTGAATTGACTAATGTGTGATGTATCATTGTTTGTTCTCTTTTAGACTGGAGCTTAGACTGGAGCTAGGTACAGTCAGGAGCTAGGTACAGTCAGGAGCTAGGACAGACAGACAGACATGAGCTAGGTACAGACAGGAGCTAGGTACAGTCAGGAGCTAGGTACAGACAGGAGCTAGGTACAGACAGGAGCTAGGTACAGTCAGGAGCTAGGTACAGACAGGAGCTAGGTACAGTCTGGAGCTAGGTACAGACAGGAGCTAGGTACAGATAGGAGCTAGGTACAGAAAGACAGACAGGAAATAGGTACAGACAGGAGCTAGGTACAGTCAGGAGCTAGGTACAGTCAGGAGCTAGGTACAGACAGACAGACAGACAGACAGACAGACAGACAGACAGACAGGAGCTAGTAACTGACTGACAGGAGCTAGGTACAAACTGACAGGAGCTAAGTACAGACTGACAGGAGCTAGGCACAGACAGACAGACAGACAGACAGACAGACAGACAGACAGACAGACAGACATGAGCTAGGTACAGACAGACTGACAGGAGCTAGGTACAGACAGACTAACAGGAGCTAGGTACAGACAGACTGACAGGAGCTAGGTACAGACAGACTGACAGGAGCTAGGTACAGACTGACTGACAGGAGCTAGGTACAGACAGACTGACAGGAGCTAGGTACTGACTGACAGGAGCTAGGTACAGACAGACAGGAGCTAGGTACAGACAGGCAGACAAGAGCTAGGTACAGACTGACAGGAGCTAGGTACTGACTGACAGGAGCTAGGTACAGACAGGCAGACAGGAGCTAGGTACAGACAGACAGGAGCTAGGTACAGACTGGCAGACAAGAGCTAGGTACAGACAGACAGGCAGCAGCTAGGTACAGACAGACAGGAGCTAGGTACAGACAGACAGGACCTAGGTACAGACAGACTGACAGGAGCTAGGTACAGACAGGCAGACATGAGCTAGGTACTGACTTTCAGGAGCTAGGTACAGACTGACAGGAGCTAGGTACAGACAGACATGAGCTAGGTACTGACTTACAGGAGCTAGGTACAGACTGACAGGAGCTAGGTACAGACAGACATGAGCTAGGTACTGACTGACAGGAGCTAGGTACAGACAGACAGACAAGAGCTAGGACAGACAGACAGACATGAGCTAGGTACTGACTGACAGGAGCTAGGTACAGACAGACATGAGCTAGGTACAGACAGACAGGAGCTAGGTACAGACAGACAGACAAGAGCTAGGGCAGACAGACAGGCAGGAGCTAGGTACTGACTGACAGGAGCTAGGTACAGACAGACAAGAGCTAGGACAGACAGACAGACATGAGCTAGGTACTGACTGACAGGAGCTAGGTACAGACAGACAGACAAGAGCTAGGACAGACAGACAGACATGAGCTAGGTACTGACTGACAGGAGCTAGGTACAGACAGACAGACAAGAGCTAGGGCAGACAGACAGGCAGGAGCTAGGTACAGACAGGCAGGAGCTAGGTACAGACAGACAGGAGCTAGGTACAGTGTGCAGAGGGGTGTTGTGAGCAGAGGGGTGTTGTGTGCCAGTCGGTACCCAGGCTGGAGCTGTGACGCTGTGGAGACTGGCATCCACATCATACTGAGAGTAGGATAACATTGGGATGAGCTCATACTAGCAGTCCAATCAGATCTGTTCTCCAGCTAAATGGACATGTCTGTTTAATTTCAAGTTAATTGTGGTGTTGTAGCCCTGAACTGAAGATAGAGGTGCTATGCTTTGTAGCCCTGTACTGAAGAAGGCGGTGCTATGCTTTGTAACCCTGTACTGAAGAAGGCGGTGCTATGCTTTGTAGCCCTGTACTGAAGAAGGCGGTGCTATGCTTTGTAGCCCTGTACTGAAGAAGGCGGTGCTATGCTTTGTAGCCCTGTACTGAAGAAGGCGGTGCTATGCTTTGTAGTCCTGTTCTGAAGAAGGCGGTGCTATGCTTTGCAGTACATGCGCGGCAGCACCCCTTTGATATCTAATTAGTGAGCCACACATACACACACACACTCTCTCTCTCTCACACACACAAACACTTGGTTATCCCAAGACATGTCCTGCCATTGTGCTGTTTCGTGCCCGTGCTGTTAATCTTCAGCATCTTAAAACATAACCCTCTGTCTCTGTGCCCTTACCAGCACATGGGAGAGAACACACAAACTTAACCTAAAGAATATCCAGTGAAACCTAACCTAAGGAATATCCAGTGAAACCTAACCTATAAAGAATATCCAGTGAAACCTAACCTAAAGAATATCCCGTGAAACCTAACCTAAAGAATATCCCATGAAACCTAACCTAAAGAATATCCAGTGAAACCTAACCTAAAGAATATCCAGTGAAACCTAACCTAAATAATATCCAGTGAAACCTAACCTAAAGAATATCCAATGAAACCTAACCTAAAGAATATCCAGTGAAACCTAACCTAAAGAATATCCCGTGAAACCTAACCTAAAGAATATCCCGTGAAACCTAACCTAAATAATATCCTGTGAAACCTAACCTCTGTCATAACCTCACATGGTCTCTCCTATCATTGCTATGCAGACGACACACAATTAATCTTGTCCTTTCCCCCTTCTGATGACCAGGTGGCGAATCGCATCTCTGCATGTCTGGCAGACATATCAGTGTGGATGACGGATCACCACCTCAAGCTGAACCTCGGCAAGACGGAGCTGCTCTTCCTCCCGGGGAAGGACTGCCCGTTCCATGATCTCGCCATCACGGTTGACAACTCCACTGTGTCCTCCTCCCAGAGCGCTAAGAACCTTGGCGTGATCCTGGACAACACCCTGTCGTTCTCAACTAACATCAAGGCGGTGGCCCGTTCCTGTAGGTTCATGCTCTACAACATCCGCAGAGTATGACCCTGCCTCACACAGGAAGCGGCGCAGGTCCTAATCCAGGCACTTGTCATCTCCCGTCTGGATTACTGCAACTCGCTGTTGGCTGGGCTCCCTGCCTGTGCCATTAAACCCCTACAACTCATCCAGAACGCCGCAGCCCGTCTGGTGTTCAACCTTCCCAAGTTCTCTCACGTCACCCCGCTCCTCCGCTCTCTCCACTGGCTTCCAGTTGAAGCTCGCATCCGCTACAAGACCATGGTGCTTGCCTACGGAGCTGTGAGGGGAACGGCACCTCAGTACCTCCAGGCTCTGATCAGGCCCTACACCCAAACAAGGGCACTGCGTTCATCCACCTCTGGCCTGCTCGCCTCCCTACCACTGAGGAAGTACAGTTCCCGCTCAGCCCAGTCAAAACTGTTCGCTGCTCTGGCCCCCCAATGGTGGAACAAACTCCCTCACGACGCCAGGACAGCGGAGTCAATCACCACCTTCCGGAGACACCTGAAACCCCACCTCTTTCAGGAATACCTAGGATAGGATAAAGTAATCCTTCTCACCCCCTTAAAAGATTTAGATGCACTATTGTAAAGTGGCTGCTCCACTGGATGTCATAAGGTGAATGCACCAATTTGTAAGTCGCTCTGGATAAGAGCGTCTGCTAAATGACTTAAATGTAATGTAAATGTAAAGAATATCCAGTGAAACCTAACCTAAAGAATATCCAGTGAAACCTAACCTAAATAATATCCAGTGAAACCTAACCTAAAGAATATCCAGTGAAACCTAACCTAAAGAATATCCAGTGAAACCTAACCTAAATAATATCCAATGAAACCTAACCTAAAGAATATCCCGTGAAACCTAACCTAAAGAATATCCAGTGAAACCTAACCTAAAGAATATCCAGTGAAACCTAACCTAAAGAATATCCAGTGAAACCTAACCTAAAGAATATCCCGTCCACCAAGTTCTCCACTAGGTTTGAGTGTTGTCTAAGTCCCAGATCTATCTGAATGAGTGGCCTGTAGAGGTTTCCATGTTCTGTTGGCTAAGTAAGATATTTACACACACTGTTAGTATCATGCCCCCAATCCTGCTCTCAGTAGACCTTCAGGGCCCCTTTTCACTTAGGAACTCCCCTTAGTTTGACTCTCCCACTGTTGATGTTGAAATGTTAGGGTGAATGACTAGGATTACCTCCCTTCACACACTATGCATGCACACACGTGAAATTGTAGCCTAGAGCTCCATGGAAGAGAGAGAGAGAGCTCTGTTTCCCTGTCGGCCCCTCTATCATAAACGAACACACAAGTCAATATCCAGCACTAACCTTTCAGGAAGAAAATCCCACCACTATGATCCATGGAGACAACACTAACAGTAAACAGACCAAAATACTCCCTGTGTGTGTGTGCCTCTCATAATAGCAGCATTAACTGACTTACAGGACAGGGTGAGGGGCCATTTCCTCCTAACATAGACCTACTTCAAATAGAATCATGTATCACCTCTTTAGCATAGATATACTTACATCAATGTATTATTACACTTATGACCAGCATGTTTTTATTTTACTCTGAGAGAGAGAGAGAGAGAGAGAGAGAGAGAGAGAGAGAGAGAGAGAGAGAGAGAGAGAGAGACAGAGAGAGACAGAGACAGAGACAGAGAGAGAGAGAGAGAGAGAGACAGAGACAGAGACAGAGAGAGAGAGACAGAGAGAGAGAGACAGAGACAGAGAGACAGAGAGAGACAGAGAGAGACAGAGAGAGAGAGAGAGAGAGAGAGAGAGAGAGAGAGAGAGAGAGAGAGAGAGAGAGAGAGAGAGAGAGAGAGAGAGAGAGAGAGACCCCTATGTCGGCTGTTAAAAACATTAAACAGCCCTATTATCCAAACACACATGGAAATCAATAGAATTGTCACAGAAATTAAAATCTCCTATTTGACAAATTGTGAAGATGAAACATAAACACAGAATAAACTAAATGGCTATTTGAGAATACTAATTGTCAGAATATCTCTACTCTGTCAGAATATCTCTACTCTGTTAGAATATCTCTACTCTTGTCAGAATATCTCTACAGAATATCTCTACTCTATCAGAATATCTCTACAGAATATCTCTACTCTGTCAGAATATCTCTATTCTGTCAGAGATACAAAACAAACAGACCAAATACAGCGACCACCAACTGGCTATAGAAAAAGGGAGACACAAAAAGACATGGCTAGACAAGAGTAGCGTCTATGTGGTCTCTGCATGACTGGGGAGGAGAGACTGTTTCCTCTACTGTGAAATACTTCCAAATGAGAAAATAGGTTTTTAAAGAAGATATCTAATTCAATTCAATTCCCAACTTCTGTGCATTTACTAATGACATAAAGCTGAGAGAAAACTGCAAATATTACTGCTAGATATGTACACTGCTCAAAAAAGTAAAGGGAACACTAAAATAACACATCCTAGATCTGAATGAATGAAATATTCTTATTAAATACTTTTTTTTTTACATAGTTGAATGTGCTGACCACAAAATCACACAAAAATGATCAATGGAAATCAAATAAATCAACCCATGGAGGTCTGGATTGGAGTCACACTCAAACCTAAAGTGGAAAACCACACTACAGGCTGATCCAACTCTGATTTAATGTCCTTAAAACAAGTCAAAATGAGGCTCAGTAGTGTGTGTGGCCTCCACGTGCCTGTATGACCTCCCTACAACGCCTGGGCATGCTCCTGATGAGGTGGCGGATGGTCTCCTGAGGGATCTCCTCCCAGACCTGGACTAAAGCATCCGCCAACTCCTGGACAGTCTGTGGTGCAATGTGGCGTTGGTGGATGGAGCGAGACATGATGTCCCAGATGTGCTCAATTGGATTCAGGTCTGGGGAACGGGCGGGCCAGTCCATAGCATCAATGCCTTCCTCTTGCAGGAACTGCTGACACACTCCAGCCACATGAGGTGGCCCCGTTGATGTGGATGGGGGCGTGCTCCCTCTACTGTGTCCTGGTCCATGATCAGCTCCTTCATTTTGTTGACGTAGAGGGAGACATTATTTTCCTGACACCACTCCACCAGGGCCCTCACCTCCTCCCTGTAGGCCGTCTCGTCATTGTTGGTAATCAGGTCTACCACTGTTGTGGCGTCTGCAAACTTGATGATTGAGTTGGAGGCGGGCCGCGCAATCATGGATAAACAGGGATTATAGGATGGGGCTGAGCATGTATCCTTGTGGGGCTCCTGTGTTGAGGTTCAGCGTTATGGAGGTGTTGTTGCCTACCTTCACCACCTGGGGACGGCCTGTCAGGAATTCCCTGAAGTACTTCCATTGTATATAACTTACTAGTATAAGAATTTGTATTTATTTATTTTTTGTTGAATTTACCCCTTTTTCTCCCCAATTTCGTGGTATCCAATTGTTTAGTAGCGACTATCTTATCTCATCGCTACAACTCACGTACGGGATCGGGAGAGACGAAGGTTGAAAGTCATGCACAACCCAACAAAGCCGCACTGTCTTCAAGGGGCAGTGTTGTATTTTGAGACAGGCTTGAATAATCTAATCAGCCAATAGGCAGAGGGTAGCATCATTTGTCTGATTCTCTGTAATAATGGTATGGGAATAATAATGCTTTTTATTTTGTAAATTCGTTTCTTGCATCAAACAATACAACAACATGTTTAGTCACTTTGTCTGAATGACAAGTGGATTAACAGGTTAATGTCAAGTCCTGCATGTTTTTTAAGTCTCATGGAATGTAGGTCTACATTGAACACCACACATTGGCTGCTGCTGTAGGCTGAAAGATAGAACAGCTATTTCCATGTTAAAATGTGATGGGATGCATTTTCTCCATGTTGTTGATGGTAGGCTGCTCTGGTAGTCCCACATTATGATCAAATAGCCACAGTAGCCTACTTGACCATTGTTAAAATTGTAACTTAAATTAGGTACAGCCTCAGTGTTCATAGTGAACACATACCAGATGTTGCACAGAATTTTCACAATGTTCAAGTTTGTACTCAGCAGACCTGACATCTGCTCAGTACTGAAAACAAAAAGAGGGAACATTGTGTACCACTACACTGCTTTGGCAAAATCTACTAATTGTATTTCATGCCAATAAAGCAATCTGAATGAGAAAGAGAGAGAGAGGCATTTCAGCTAGCCTGTGGGAAGTGTTGGGTTTCTACTAGGAGTCCTTCAGGGTGTTAGGTTAGAGGTGTTAAGTCAGTCTGCCAAAGTCACATCCAGCATCCAGCCATGTAGAAAGAGCATAGCAAATAATACAGACAGACAGACAGAGAGAGAGAGAGAGAGAGAGAGACTGGTGGAGGAGGTGAGGGAAGGAGAGAGGGAGCAGGAGAGGAGAGGGACAGAGGGATAGCAGAAAGAAGAGAAAAAGAGAGAGGAGAGAAGGGTCGCCAAGAGAAACAGAAGACAAACTTGACAGGAAGAGAGGAGAGAAGGAAAGAAGGGGAGTGAGAACAGTACCCTGGAATAGCCAGGCAGCAACTAGAGCTGTAACAGACTCCTCCCCCTCAACCCCTCCCCTCTCGCTTCATCTCTTCCTCTTTCCCCATCTCGCTCTCTCTCTCTGTCGCTGAGGCAGTCTGCTACTCTGTCGTCTGACCAGGCAGTTAACAGAGGAGAGAGCTCAGCAACTGGAAAGAAAAAGAGAAGGAGAAAGAGAAATAGAGAATTATTCTCATGACTTTCTGTCTTTCAGTATGAAAGTTTGTTTCTCTAAGAGAGGTTCCTCTGATTCTGAGTTTTAACTGGACTTTCTGCTTCCTCTGTGTTGTTATCTGTGGACACTCTCCGGACATTCCTTTGGGATTTACTCGGACCGCACCGCGAGGGTCTAGTGTGTTTGTGTGTTCGCTGGGCCATGCCCGCCACTGGTGGCCGGTCATCCAGCGCCAGGGGTACATCATTAAAAGGGGGCCACCTCCACAGGGGCTGTGCCTGCCAACACTTATTCCGTAAAGTCCTGATCAAGTGTGGCTGCTGCTATGCCCGGGTCAGAGGTTAGTAGTACAATACACACACGTCTGCTGTTGTGTGTGTGTGTGTGTTTATATTGTGTGTGTGTGTGTGTTTATATATTGTGTGTGTATGCATGTGTCTGTGTGATTCAACAACCCAACTACTACCCTCCACATTTTTTATTTTACCTTTATTTAACTAGGCAAGTCAGTTAATAACAAATTCTTATTTTCAATGACGGCCTAGGAACAGTGGGTTAACTGCCTGTTCAGGGGGCAGGACGACAGATTTGTACCTTGTCAGCTCTTCTTCCCTGTAATACCACTGTCAGTTCAACATTCATTTTCTTCCCTCTCTGCCATATTTGCTCAGATGTCCAGCCACCGCCTCCTTATCTTGGCCTCTGTTCTGCAGGGAGAGTGTACTGTGTAGTGTGTACTAATAGTTTAAGTGTGCCTATTGCTCCTCTCCTCCACACTGCCCCCAGCTGGAGCAACAGATGTGTGCTTGTGTACTGTAGAGAGACAGGGACAGGGACGAGGAACAGGGACGAGAATAGTGTATGTGTTTGCTTGTGTACTGTAGAGAGACAGGGACAGGGACAGGGACGAGGGACAGGGACTAGAATAGTGTGTGTGTATTTACTTGTGTACTGTAGAGAGAGGCAGGGACAGGGACTAGAATAGTGTGTGTGTATTTGCTTGTGTACTGTAGAGAGAGGCAGGGACAGGGCCTAGAATAGTGTGTGTGTGTTTACTTGTGTACTGTAGAGAGAGGCAGGGACAGGGACTAGAATAGTGTGTGTGTATTTGTTTGTGTACTGTAGAGAGAGGCAGGGACAGGGACTAGAATAGTGTGTGTGTATTTGCTTGTGTACTGTAGAGAGAGGCAGGGACAGGGCATGGAGAAGTCACAGAATCTACTGGTAATATGGAGAGAAGAAAAATATTGCGTGTCAGTTTGTGTGTGTTTAGGTCCTTGAGAGAGGTATCACCCATCTGGGTGTCTGTGTTGGCTAAATACGTGCAGCACGTGGATGGATTAAAACACCAGGGGTTGGAGCTGATTCTTCAGACTTGGCTCTGAAGAATTCCACCACCTCAAACAGCAAGCTATTTTAGTCAAAACAGATACTCTCTCTCTCTATCCCTACCCCTTTCCCTCTCTTGCTCTCATTCTCTCTCTCTCTCTTGTAAGTTTTGAGTTTTTAAGTCGATAAATGAGAATGAACGTAATCTATTGCTGGTGGAAAAAGCTGCTGGGTAGCCTTTTTACTGTTTTGATCCCACATGAAGTTACTATTAGACTTGTTATATTCCAACATGAAGTTACTATTAGACTTGTTATATTCCAACATGAAGTTACTATTAGACTTGTTATATTCCAACATGAAGTTACTATTAGACTTGTTTTGATCCAACATGAAGTTACTGTGTGTTAATCCAATAAAACCAGATGATTTATATTTGGCAGTAATAACTAGGAAAGACCTTGATCTACTTTAATGACTGGTGCTTTTGGGAAACTAACAAAATTACATTTGGAATATCAATATGAGGCCAGATCTAGACTTACTTTACAGATTAAGTCCATGTGGTTAGCACTGGCTTAGCGTGATGCACTAGGCTACTATAGAAGTGTGCTGCTTCCATACTCGATAGCTCAGTGTAACCTGGATAAGGTTCCTTGTTCTGTTAGGGTAAGCTCTTTCAGACGGCTGACTGAAAGCTGACTACACATGGCAGGGTTGCTTCCGTCTGTGTTGGGATGTTTGTAGGTAAAACAGTAGAAAATGTGGTTCTGGATGTGCCATGTGGTCCCAGTTCTCAATAATGTTGTCTCTGCATATTGCAGTATTATTCGCTTGCTTAGAATCCCCTGCTATTCTAGAATCCTGTCTAGAATCCCCTGCTATTCTAGAATCCTGTCTAGAATCCCCTACTATTCTAGAATCCTGTCTAGAATCCCCTGCTATTCTAGAATCCTGTCTAGAATCCCCTACTATTCTAGAATCCTGTCTAGAATCCCCTACTATTCTAGAATCCTGTCTAGAATCCCCTGCTATTCTAGAATCCTGTCTAGAATCCCCTGCTATTCTAGAATCCTGTCTAGAATCCCCTGCTATTCTAGAATCCTGTCTAGAATCCCCTGCTATTGTTGAATCCTGTCTAGAATCCCCTGCTATTCTAGAATCCTGTCTAGAGCCACATGCTGTTCTAGAATCCTGTCTAGAATCCCATGCTGGTTTCACTCATTCTGTAGTGGTGAGTAACCCTGGCAGACTTGCCAGATAAACGAGAGGATGGTAGAGGACATGGTCACAGAGATCCGTCTCACATCATCATAAGGGTCTGCGTCCCAAATGGCACCTTATTCCCATAGGGCTCTGGTCAATAGTAGTGCACTTTACAGGGAAAAGGCTACTATTTGTGATTAAATGTCACCTTTAATGTCACACATGACCTAGAGGAGTAGGCTAAGGAGACTGGCTGAGATATTCATGACCTAGAGGAGTAGGCTAAGGAGACTGGCTGAGATATTCATGACCTAGAGGAGTAGGCTAAGGAGACTGGCTGAGATATTCATGACCTAGAGGAGTAGGCTAAGGAGACTGGCTGAGATATTCATGACCTAGAGGAGTAGGCTAAGGAGACTGGCTGAGATATTCATGACCTAGAGGAGTAGGCTAAGGAGACTGGCTGAGATATTGGTCAGTAATGTATGCCAATAGAACGAAAGCTTCCTGTCCCCCCTCCCTCCCCCCTCTCTTGCACCTCTCCATCCCCTCCATCAAGGGTGGTGACTGCAATGCAGTCGTTGCAGAATACAAACAGTCAAATCAATGGAGCAATCTGGACTTCAATAAACCTCCAAGCAGCCACCAAGTCAAGACAAACAACTCCAATCTCTCTAATCAATGCTTAGATATGGATGAACAAAATCAATGGGTTCCTTAGTACAACTTGATGATATGTGAATGTGTGGTGTGTGTGTGAGACACCCGGAGGCTAATGACATGCATAAACATGAGCTTTTACTATTGAACTTTTAGTGTTTGGCAGTGACAGGGAGCTGGTGGTGGATACTACTCAGCATGAGAGGAGGAGCCCACTGTGGGGGTGAAAGAGATGGACAGAGATAGAGAGGAGGAGCCCACTGTGGGGGTGAAAGAGATGGACAGAGATAGAGAGGAGGAGCCCACTGTGGGGGTGAAAGAGATGGACAGAGATAGAGAGGAGGAGCCCACTGTGGGGGTAAAAGAGATGGACAGAGATAGAGAGGAGGAGCCCACTGTGGGGGTGAAAGAGATGGACAGAGATAGAGAGGAGGAGCCCACTGTGGGGGTGAAAGAGATGGACAGAGATAGAGAGGAGGAGCCCACTGTGGGGGTGAAAGAGATGGACAGAGATAGAGAGGAGGAGCCCACTGTGGGGGTGAAAGAGATGGACAGAGAGAGAGAGGAGGAGCCCACTGTGGGGGTGAAAGAGATGGCCAGAGAGAGAGAGGAGGAGCCCACTGTGGGGGTGAAAGAGATGGACAGAGATAGAGAGGAGGAGCCCACTGTGGGGGTAAAAAAAATGGCCAGAGAGAGAGGAGGAGCCCACTGTGGGGGTAAAAGAGATGGACAGAGAGAGAGGAGGAGCCCACTGTGGGGGTGAAAGAGATGGACAGAGAGAGAGGAGGAGCCCACTGTGGGGGTGAAAGAGATGGACAGAGAGAGAGGAGGAGCCCACTGTGGGGGTGAAAGAGATGGACAGAGAGAGAGGAGGAGCCCACTGTGGGGGTGAAAGAGATGGCCAGAGAGAGAGAGGAGGAGCCCACTGTGGGGGTGAAAGAGATGGACAGAGAGAGAGGAGGAGCCCACTGTGGGGGTAAAAGAGATGGACAGAGAGAGAGGAGGAGCCCACTGTGGGGGTAAAAGAGATGGACAGAGAGAGAGGAGGAGCCCACTGTGGGGGTAAAAGAGATGGACAGAGAGAGAGAGAGGAGGAGCCCACTGTGGGGGTGAAAGAGATGGACAGAGAGAGAGGAGGAGCCCACTGTGGGGGTAAAAGAGATGGACAGAGTGAGAGAGGAGGAGCCCACTGTGGGGGTAAAAGAGATGGACAGAGAGAGAGAGGAGGAGCCCACTGTGGGGGAAAAGAGATGGACAGAGAGAGAGGAGGAGCCCACTGTGGGGGTGAAAGAGATGGACAGAGAGAGAGGAGGAGCCCATTGTGGGGGTAAAAGAGATGGACAGAGAGAGAGAGGAGGAGCCCACTGTGGGGGTAAAAGAGATGGACAGAGAGAGAGAGAGGAGGAGCCCACTGTGGGGGAAAAGAGATGGACAGAGAGAGAGAGGAGCCCACTGTGGGGGTGAAAGAGATGGACAGAGAGAGAGGAGGAGCCCACTGTGGGGGTAAAAGAGATGGACAGAGAGAGAGGAGGAGCCCACTGTGGGGGTGAAAGAGATGGACTGAGAGAGAGGAGGAGCCCACTGTGGGGGTGAAAGAGATGGACAGAGAGAGAGGAGGAGCCCACTGTGGGGGTGAAAGAGATGGACAGAGAGAGAGGAGGAGCCCACTGTGGGGGTGAAAGAGATGGCCAGAGAGAGAGAGGAGGAGCCCACTGTGGGGGTAAAAGAGATGGACAGAGAGAGAGGAGGAGCCCACTGTGGGGGTAAAAGAGATGGACAGAGAGAGAGGAGGAGCCCACTGTGGGGGTAAAAGAGATGGACAGAGAGAGAGAGAGGAGGAGCCCACTGTGGGGTGAAAGAGATGGACAGAGAGAGAGGAGGAGCCCACTGTGGGGGTAAAAGAGATGGACAGAGTGAGAGAGGAGGAGCCCACTGTGGGGGTAAAAGAGATGGACAGAGAGAGAGAGGAGGAGCCCACTGTGGGGGAAAAGAGATGGACAGAGAGAGAGGAGGAGCCCACTGTGGGGTGAAAGAGATGGACAGAGAGAGAGGAGGAGCCCACTGTGGGGGTAAAAGAGATGGACAGAGAGAGAGAGGAGGAGCCCACTGTGGGGGTAAAAGAGATGGACAGAGAGAGAGAGGAGGAGCCCACTGTGGGGGAAAAGAGATGGACAGAGAGAGAGAGGAGCCCACTGTGGGGGTGAAAGAGATGGACAGAGAGAGAGGAGGAGCCCACTGTGGGGGTAAAAGAGATGGACAGAGAGAGAGAGGAGGAGCCCACTGTGGGGGTGAAAGAGATGGACAGAGAGAGAGAGGAGCCCACTGTGGGGGTGAAAGAGATGGACAGAGAGAGAGGAGGAGCCCACTGTGGGGGTAAAAGAGATGGACAGAGAGAGAGAGGAAGAGCCCACTGTGGGGGTGAAAGAGATGGACAGAGAGAGAGGGGGAGCCCACTGTGTGGGTAAAAGAGATGGACAGAGAGAGAGAGGAGGAGCCCACTGTGGGGGAAAAGAGTTGGACAGAGAGAGAGAGGGAGCCCACTGTGGGGTGAAAGAGATGGACAGAGAGAGAGGAGGAGCCCACTGTGGGGGTGAAAGAGATGGACAGAGAGAGAGGAGGAGCCCACTGTGGGGTGAAAGAGATGGACTGAGAGAGAGGAGGAGCCCACTGTGGGGGTGAAAGAGATGGACAGAGAGAGGGAGGAGCCCACTGTGGGGGTAAAGAGATGGACAGAGAGAGAGGAGGAGCCCACTGTGGGGGTGAAAGAGATGGCCAGAGAGAGAGAGGAGGAGCCCACTGTGGGGGTGAAAGAGATGGACAGAGAGAGAGGAGGAGCCCACTGTGGGGGTAAAAGAGATGGACAGAGAGAGAGGAGGAGCCCACTGTGGGGGTAAAAGAGATGGACAGAGAGAGAGGAGGAGCCCACTGTGGGGGTAAAGAGATGGACAGAGAGAGAGGAGGAGCCCACTGTGGGGGTGAAAGAGATGGACAGAGAGAGAGGAGGAGCCCACTGTGGGGGTAAAAGAGATGGACAGAGTGAGAGAGGAGGAGCCCACTGTGGGGGTAAAAGAGATGGACAGAGAGAGAGAGGAGGAGCCCACTGTGGGGGAAAAGAGATGGACAGAGAGAGAGGAGGAGCCCACTGTGGGGTGAAAGAGATGGACAGAGAGAGAGGAGGAGCCCACTGTGGGGGTAAAAGAGATGGACAGAGAGAGAGAGGAGGAGCCCACTGTGGGGGTAAAAGAGATGGACAGAGAGAGAGAGGAGCCCACTGTGGGGGTGAAAGAGATGGACAGAGAGAGAGGAGGAGCCCACTGTGGGGGTGAAAGAGATGGACAGAGAGAGAGGAGGAGCCCACTGTGGGGGTAAAAGAGATGGACAGAGAGAGAGAGGAAGAGCCCACTGTGGGGGTGAAAGAGATGGACAGAGACAGAGGGGAGCCCACTGTGTGGGTAAAGGGGACAAAAGAGATGGACAGAGATGGACAGAGAGGCCCACTGTGGGGGTGAAAGAGATGGACAGAGAGAGAGGAGGAGCCCACTGTGGGGGTAAAAGAGATGGACAGAGAGAGAGGAGGAGCCCACTGTGGGGGTGAAAGAGATGGACTGAGAGAGAGGAGGAGCCCACTGTGGGGGTGAAAGAGATGGACAGAGAGAGAGGAGGAGCCCACTGTGGGGGTGAAAGAGATGGACAGAGAGAGAGGAGGAGCCCACTGTGGGGGTGAAAGAGATGGCCAGAGAGAGAGAGGAGGAGCCCACTGTGGGGGTGAAAGAGATGGACAGAGAGAGAGGAGGAGCCCACTGTGGGGGTAAAAGAGATGGACAGAGAGAGAGGAGGAGCCCACTGTGGGGGTAAAAGAGATGGACAGAGAGAGAGAGGAGGAGCCCACTGTGGGGGTGAAAGAGATGGACAGAGAGAGAGGAGGAGCCCACTGTGGGGGTAAAAGAGATGGACAGAGTGAGAGAGGAGGAGCCCACTGTGGGGTAAAAGAGATGGACAGAGAGAGAGAGAGGAGCCCACTGTGGGGGAAAAAGAGATGGACAGAGAGAGAGAGGAGGAGCCCACTGTGGGGTGAAAAGAGATGGACAGAGAGAGAGGAGGAGCCCACTGTGGGGGTAAAGAGATGGACAGAGAGAGAGGAGGAGCCCACTGTGGGGGGTAAAAGAGATGGACAGAGAGAGAGAGGAGGAGCCCACTGTGGGGGAAAAGAGATGGACAGAGAGAGAGAGGAGCCCACTGTGGGGGAAAAGAGATGGACAGAGAGAGAGAGGAGCCCACTGTGGGGGTAAAGAGATGGACAGAGAGAGAGAGGAGGAGCCCACTGTGGGGGTGAAAGAGATGGACAGAGAGAGAGGAGGAGCCCACTGTGGGGGTGAAAGAGATGGACAGAGAGAGAGGAGGAGCCCACTGTGGGGGTAAAAGAGATGGACAGAGAGAGAGAGGAAGAGCCCACTGTGGGGGTGAAAGAGATGGACAGAGAGAGAGGGGGAGCCCACTGTGTGGGTAAAAGAGATGGACAGAGGGAGAGGAGGAGCCTACTGTGGGGGTAAAAGAGATGGACAGAGAGAGAGAGGAGGAGCCCACTGTGGGGGAAAAGAGATAGACAGAGAGAGAGAGGAGGAGGAGCCCACTGTGGGGGTGGAATAGATGGACAGAGAGAGAGGAGGAGCCCACTGTGGGGGAAAAGAGATGGACAGAGAGAGAGGTGGGCAAAATGAGGAAAGGGAATGCATCTGTGTTGTTCTGGTTGATATCTGTGTTGTTCTGGTTGATATCTGTGTTGTTCTGGTTGATATCTGTGTTGTTCTGGTTGATATCTGTGTTGTTCTGGATGAAATCTGTGTTGTTCTGGTTGATATCTGTGTTGTTCTGGTTGATCTGTCAAGCTGGTCAGCAACATTGGTTGGCTACTGGGCTGCAGGAGAATTAGAGTTCCATTTAACCATGCTGAATGAGTTAATTTTAATTGAAAATGATTAAAGGCATGACAACTCTTGAAAGTGTTTGGCTGTTAGTTTGAGTCATATTTCATAATCTGACAGGAAGCATCCAACCTGGTGATGTTTTTAGTATTTGGTCAGAACTGCGCAGGCCTGTAGCAAGTGTTTTGTTGTTTGGGGCCAGGCTAGATCATCTTGGTCTCTGAGAAGACAGGGGTCGTAAGTCATAGAGTTATTGAGCAGCTGTAGATCTGCTCCCTGCTTCTCCTAGCCTCTCCCTGAACCAACGATAGCCTCCTCCTCCCTAACCCAACCCTTAAAAGCCTCCTCCTCCCTACCCCAACCCATAAAAACCTCCTCCTCCTCCCTACCCCAACCGCTAAAAGCCTCCTCCACCCTACCCCAACCCCTAAAACCGCCGACCCTACTCCAACCTCTAAAAACCTCCTACCCTACCCCAACCCCTAAAAAAACCCTACCTTACCTTACCCCAACCCCTAAAACATCATACACTACCCCAACCCCTAAAAGCCCCTACCCTACCCCAACCCCTAAAAAACCCTACCCTACCCTACCACAACCCCTAAAACATCATACCCTACCCCAACCCCTAAAAGCCTCCTACCCTACCTCAACCCCTAAAAAACCCCTACCCTACCCCAACCCTAAAACATCCTACCCTACCCCAACCCCTAAAAGCCTCCTGCCCTACCCTGCCCTACCCTGCCCTTAAAAGCCTCCTGCCCTGCCCTGCCCCTAAACCTCCTGCCCTACTCCAACCTCTAAAAACTCATGCCCTGCCCTACCCTACCCCAACCCCTAAAACCTCCTGCCCTACTCCAACCTCTAAAACCCCTGCCCAACCCTACCCCAACCCCTAAAACCTCCTACCTACCCCAACCCATAAAAGCCTCCTACCCTACCCTACCCTACCCTAAAACCTCCTACCCTACTCCAACCTCTAAAAACTCATACCCTACCCTACCCTACCCCAACCCCTAAAACCTCCTACCCTACTCCAACCTCTAAAAACTCATACCCTACCCCTACCCCAACCCCTAAAACCTCCTACCTACCCCAACCCCTAAAAGCCTTCTACCCTGCCCCAACCCCTAAAATTCTCCTACACTACCCCAACCCCTAAAACCCCTAAAACCATTTTAATAGAAAATGATCAAAGGCATGAAAAATCATGAAAGTGTTTGGCTGTTAGTTTGAGTCATATTTCATAATCTGACAGAAAGCATCCAACCTGGTGATGTTTTAGTATTTGGTCAGAACTGCGCAGGCCTGTAGCATTGTTGAAGTGTTTTGTTGTTTGGGACCAGGCTAGATCATCTTGGCCTCTGAGAAGACAGGGGTCGTAAGTCATAGAGTTATTGAGCAGCTGTAGCTCTGCTCCCTGCTTCTCCTAGCCTCTCCCTGAACCAACGATAGCCTTCTCCTCCCTAACCCAACTCTTAAAAGCCTCCTCCTCCCTACCCCAACCCATAAAAACCTCCTCCTCCCTACCCCAACCGCTAAAAGCCTCCTCCTCCCTACCCCAACCCCTAAAAGCCTCCTACCCTACCCTCCCCCTACCCCAACCCCTAAAACCTCCTACCCTACTCCAACCCCTAAAAGCCTCCTACCCTACCCTACCCCAACCCCTAAAACATCACACCCTACCGAACCCCTAAAAGACTCATACCCTACCCCAACCCCTAAAAAGCACCCTACCCTACCCTAACCTAACCCCAACCCCTAAAACTCCTACCCTACCCTACCCTACCCCAACCCCTAAAAACCTCCTACCTAACCCAACCCTAAAAGCCTTCTACCCTACCCCAACCCCTAAAACATCCTACCCTACCCTACCCTACCCCAACCCCTAAAACCTCCTACCCTACCCCAACCCCTAAAAGCCTCCTACTCCACCCTACCCCAACCCCTAAAACCTCCTACCCAGTCCACTCCTACCTACCCCAACCCTAAAAACCTCCTAACCTAACCTAACCCCAAACCTTAAAACTCCTGCCCTACCCTACCCCAACCCTAAAAACCTCCTACCTAACCCAACCCCTAAAAGCCTTCTAGCCTACCCCAACCCCTAAAACCTCCTACCCCACCCCAACCCCTAAAACCTCCTACCCTACCCTATCCTACCCTACCCCAACCCCTAAAACCTCCTGCCCAGTCCACTCCTACCTACCCCAACCCCTAAAAACCTCCTAACCTAACCTATCCCCAAACCCTAAAACCCTACCCTACCCTACCCCAACCCTAAAAACCTCCTACCTAACCCAACCCTAAAAAGCCTTCTACCCTACCCCAACCCCTAAAAGCCTTCTGCCCTACCCCAACCCTAAAACCTCCTACCCTACTTAAGGCCTCCTAACCCCCTAAAACCTCCTACCTTACCCCAACCCCTAAAACCTCCTACCTTGCCCCAACCCTAACCTCCTAAAACCCCTAAACCTCCTAACCTGCCCCAACCCTAAAACCTCCTACCTTACCCCAACCCTAAAACCTCCTACCTTACCCCAACCCCAATCCCTAAAACCTCCTGCCCTACTTTACTTTCGCCCAAGAAATAAAAGGACTACCATGCACAACTGTGTGTATGTCTGTGTCTGCCTGTGTGTGTGTGCGTGCGTGTGTGTGTGTGTGTGTGTGTGTGTGTGTGTGTGTGTGTGTGTGTGTGTGTGTGTGTGTGTGTGTGTGTGTGTGTGGTGTGTGTGGAGGTAAATGGAGTAGAGGTATATGGAGTAGGGGAGGAGAGGTATATGGAGTAGGGGAGGAGAGGTATATGGAGTAGGGGAGGAGAGGTGTATGGAGTAGGGGAGGAAAGGTATATGGAGTAGGGGAGGAGAGCTATATGGAGTAGAGGTATATGGAGTAGAGGTATATGGAGTAGGGGAGGAAAGGTATATGGAGTGTGGGAGTAATCAGTCTAGAGAGGCAGGCACTGCTGTCAGCAGCAGAATATAAAAATTATAGAGAACTATGCTTCTCCTTTAATTTTCTATCGACTCCTTCCTCTTCATCTGAGTGGCTCCTCTTCATCTGAGCGGCTGCTTTGGTTGATGTGTTTACCACAACGTCCCACCTCGCCCGCTCCCTCATCGGCCCCCTCCCACCTCGCCCGCTCCCTCATCGGCCCCCTCCCACCTCGCCCGCTCCCTCATCGGCCCCTCCCACCTCGCCCGCTCCCTCATCGGCCCCCTCCCACCTCCCCGCTCCCTCATCGGCCCCTCCCACCTCGCCCGCTCCCTCATCGGCCCCCTCCCACCTCGTCCGCTCCCTCATCGGCCCCCTCCCACCTCGTCCGCTCCCTCATCGGCCCCCTCCCACCTCGCCCGCTCCCTCATCGGCCCCAAGCTTTCACCTGCATCTGTTTTCTCTGAGCTTCTCCCCAGCGACAGGGAGAGAGTGAGGGAGGAACAGACTGAGCTGAGATGATGCCTGGGAGGCATAATGAAGGACTATCAGAGGGAATCAACACAGCGCTCCCTCAGAGGGGTATACGAGTCCCCTGCAGCATTGCCCCCCACACACACACAGAGAGATAGAGAGAGGGAGGCGGGGGGCGGACGGACGGACGGAGACTGCCTAGGAACAATAACTAGAGTAAAAATAATCACCAGGGTGTCACCCTCAACAGCCCATCCATCTGCTCTGTGTACACAGTAATACACTGATCCAGCCACTGTTACATACTGGCTCTCTACACACATGTATATTGGCTCTCTACTCTACTATATACTGGCCCTCTACACAACTATATACTGTCTCTCTACACAACTATAACATGTACTTGCTCTCTACACAACTATATACTGGCTCTCTACACACATGTATATTGGCTCTCTACTCTACTATATACTGGCCCTCTACACAACTATATACTGTCTCTCTACACAACTATAAACATGTACTTGCTCTCTACACAACTATATACTGGCTCTCTACACACATGTATATTGGCTCTCTACCCTACTATATACTGGCCCTCTACACAACTATATACTGTCTCTCTACACAACTATAACATGTACTTGCTCTCTACACAACTATATACTGGCTCTCTACACACATGTATATTGGCTCTCTACTCTACTATATACTGGCCCTCTACACAACTATATACTGTCTCTCTACACAACTATATACATGTACTTGCTCTCTACACAACTATATGCTGGCTCTCTACACTACTACATACTGGCTCTCTACACTACTATATACTGGCTCTCTACACAACTATATACTGGCTCTCTACTCTACTATATACTGGCCCTCTACACTACTATATACTGTCTCTCTACACAACTATATACTGTCTCTCCACACTACTATATACTGGTTCTCTACACTACTACATACTGGCTCTTCTATATACTGGCTCTTCTATATACTGGCTCTCTACACTACTATTTACTGGCTCTCTACACAACTATATACTGGCTCTCTACACTACTATATACTGGTTCTCTACACTACTATATACTGGCTCTTCTATATACTGGCTCTCTATATACTGGCTCTCTACACTTCTATATGCTGGCCCTCTACACTACTATATCCTGGCTCTCTACACTACTATATACGGTCTCTCTACACAACTATATACTGGCTCTCTACACTACTATATACTGGCTCTCTACACTACTATATACTGGCTCTCTACACAACTTTATACTGGCTCTCTACACTACTATATACTGGCTTTCTACACTGCTACACTGAACAGAAATATTAACGCAACATGAAAACATGTCTAAGATTTAACTAAGGTGCAGTTCATATAAGGAATTCAGTCAATTGAAATATACTGAACCAAAATATAAGTGCAACATGTAAAGTGTAGGTCCCAGGTTTCATGAGCTGAAATAAAAGATCCCAGAAATGTTCTATTCACACAAAAAGCATATTTCTCTTAAATTTTGTGCACAAATTTGTTTGTGAGCATTTCTCATTTGCCAATATAATCCCATCCACCTGACAGGTGTGGCATATCAAGAAGCTGATTAAACAGCATGATCCTTACAGAGGAGCACCTTGCGCTGGGGACAATAAAAGGCCACTCTAAAATGTGCAGTTGTGTCACTCAACACAATGCCACAGACCTCTCAAATTTTGAGGGAGCGTGCAACAAGCATGCTGACTGCAGGAATGTCCCCCGGAGCTGTTACCAGCCGACCTCACAACCAAAGACCGCATGTAACCACTGCAGCCCAGGACCTCAACATCCGGTTTCTTCACCTGCGGGATCGTCTTAGACCAGCAACCCGGACAGCTGGCGAAACTGTGGGTTTGCATAACCGAGGAACTTCTGCACAAACTGTCGGAAACCGTCTCAGGCTCGTCGTCCTCACCAGGATCTTGACCTGATTGCAGTTTGGCATCGTAACCGACTTCTGTGGGCAAATGCTCACCTTCGATGGCCACTGGCACGCTGGAGGAGGACGCTCTTCACGGATGAATCCCGGTTTCAACTGTACCAGACAGATGGTAACATGAAACAAACACCTTACAGGTTCCGTTTATTGTTTTTGTACAGCATAGATACTGGCTTTATGATAATACTGGTTGCATTGGTTCTAATGTCTCAGTAGGATTAAAGCTGCTTCCTGTTACACTGGAGTTGTTGGTTTGATTGCATGGAATATATACCATGTGTCACTGTCAGTGTTGACCATTCGATAAGTAGCGTTCCATAAAAGATATGGCTGCTAAATGGCCATTTATTCATTGACACAACTAAGCATCATTCTACTTGCACTACAGAACCACCTGGGAGCCATGCAGCTGTGCATTAACCTAGACTGCAGACATGCTAGGAATACAGTGAGCGAGAGACCAGATGTGTAGTACAGTAGATCAAAGTCTGTGTAGACAGCAGTGGAGGCTTCTGAGGGAAGGACGGCTCCTATAATGGGTGGAACAGAGCAAATGGATTGTCATCAGACACATTGAAAACCATTGTGTTTCATATATTTGATGCCAATCCACCAATTCCACTCCAGACATTACCACAAGCCCGTCCTCCCCAATTAAGGTGCCACCAACCTCCTGTGATGGCCACAGTTTAACGAGAGGAGAGCAGGTAGCCAGCAGCCATAGCAGCCTTGGCCTTAGTCTGGGAAATTCATAGATATAACTACTGTATGATGATGAAAACTACTCAGTATATTCCTGATGTTGTCTTAGTCTGGAGGCCTTGCTTCCTTTGTCATCGGCTTATAAGGTCTCATTCCACAGGACATTACGGAAAGAAACGTCCAAAATAGCAGAAATTGAAAGTATGCAAGAGCTACTTCATTCAGAAGTGAAATATTTGTTTTCTTCCTTTCCTGCACTCCATCCCCCTTTCCTCCCTCTCTCTCTCTGCCCCCCCCCCCCTCTCTGCCCCGGGTCTCACTCTGCCCCTGGTCCTCCATCTCTTCCCCTGGCCCTTTCTCACTGCCCCTGGCCCTCTATCTCTGCCCCTGGCCCTCTTTCTCTTCCCCTGGCCCTTTCTCTCTCCCCCTGGCCCTCTCTCTCTCCCCCTGGCCCTTTCTCTCTTCCCCTGGCCCTCTCTCTCTCCCACTGGCCCTCTCTCTCTTCCCCTGGCCCTCTCTCTCTCCCCCTGACCCTCTCTCTCTTCCCCTGGCCCTCTCACTGCCCCTGGCCCTCTCTCACTGCCCCTGGCCCTCTCTCTCTTCCCCTGGCCCTTTCTCTCTTCCCCTGGCCCTTTCTCACTGTCCATGGCCCTCTCTCACTGCCACTGGCCTTCTCTCTCTCCCCCTGGCCCTCTCACTGCCCCTGGCCCTCTCTCACTGCCCCTGGCCCTCTCTCTCTTCCCCTGGCCCTTTCTCTCTTCCCCTGGCCCTTTCTCACTGTCCATGGCCCTCTCTCACTGCCACTGGCCTTCTCTCTCTCCCCCTGGCCCTCTCTCACTGCCCCTGGCCTTCTCTCTCTTACTCTGGCCCTCTCTCTCTCCCTGGCCCTCTCTCTCCCTGGCCCTCTCTTCCCCTGGCCCTCTCTCACTGCCCCTGGCGCTCTCTCACTGCCCCTGGCGCTCTCTCACTGCCCCTGGCCCTCTCTCTCTCCCCCTGACCCTCTCTCTCTTCCCCTGGCCCTCTCTCACTGCCCCTGGCCCCCACTCTCTGTCCCTGGCCCTCCATCTCTCTTCCCCTGGCCCTCTCTCACTGCCCCTGGCCCTCTCTCACTGCCCCTGGCCATCTCTCTCTTCCCCTGGCCATCTCTCACTGCCCCTGGCCTTCTCTCTCTACCCCTGGCCCTCTCTCACTGCCCCTGGCCCTCTCTCTCTCCCCCTGGCCCTCTCTCTCTCTGCCCCTGGCCCTCTCTCTCTGCCCCTGGCCCTCTCTCTCTGCCCCTGGCACTCTCTCTCTTTCCCTGGCCCTCTCTCACTGCCACTGGCCTTCTCTCTCTTCCCCTGGCCCTCTCTCACTGCCCCTGGCCTTCTCTCTCTTACTCTGGCCCTCTCTCTCTCCCTGGCCCTCTCTCCCCCTGGCCCTCTCTCTCTTCCCCTGGCCCTCTCTCTCTCCCCCTGACCCTCTCTCTCTTCCCCTGGCCCTCTCTCACTGCCCCTGGCCCTCTCTCACTGCCCCTGGCCCTCTCTCTCTTCCCCTGGCCCTTTCTCTCTTCCCCTGGCCCTTTCTCACTGTCCATGGCCCCCTCTCTCTCTCCCCTGGCCCTCTCTCTCTTTCCCTGGCCCCCACTCTCTGTCCCTGGCCCTCCATCTCTCTTCCCCTGGCCCTCTCTCACTGCCCCTGGCCATCTCTCTCTTCCCCTGGCCATCTCTCACTGCCCCTGGCCTTCTCTCTCTACCCCTGGCCCTCTCTCACTGCCCCTGGCCCTCTCTCTCTCCCCTGGCCCTCTCTCTCACTGCCCCTGGCCATCTCTCTCTTCCCCTGGCCCTCTCTCACTGCCCCTGGCCTTCTCTCTCTATCCCTGGCCCTCTCTCACTGCCCCTGGCCCTCTCTCTCTCCCCCTGGACCTCTCTCTTCCCCTGGCCCTCTCTCTCTCTGCCCCTGGCCCTCTCTCTCTGCCCCTGGCCCTCTCTCTCTCCCCCTGGCCCTCTCTCACTGCCCCTGGCCCTCTCTCCCTCTCTGGCCCCCTCTCTCTCTCTGGCCCTCTCTTCCCCTGGCCCTCTCTCTCTCCCCCTGCCACCAACCTCCTCTCTCTCTGCCCCTGGCCCTCTCTCTGCCCCTGGCCCTCTCTCTCAGCCCCTGGCCCTCACTCTTTTCCCCTGGCCCTCTCTCTGCCCTGGCCCTCTCTCACTGCCCCTGGCCCTCTCTCTCAGCCCCTGGCCCTCACTCTCTGCCCCTGGCCCTCTCTCTCTTCCCCTGGCCCTCTCTCACTGCCCCTGGCCTTCTCTCTCTTCCCCTGGCCCTCTCTCACTGCCCCTGGCCCTCTTTCTCTCTCCCCTGGCCCTCTCTCTCTTCCCCTGGCCCTCTCTCTCTCTGCCCCTGACCCTCTCTCACTGCCCCTGGCCCTCTTTCTCTCCCCCTGGCCCTCTTTCTCTCCCCCTGGCCCTCTCTCTCTTCCCCTGGCCCTCTCTCTCTCTGCCCCTGACCCTCTCTCTCTGCCCCTGACCCTCTCTCTCTCTTCCCCTGGCCCTCTCTCTCTCTTCCCCTGGCCCTCTCTCTCTTTTCCCTGGCCCTCTCTCTCTCTGCCCCTGGCCCTCTCTCTCTGCCCCTGGCCCTCTCTCTCTCCCCCTGGCCCTCTCTTCCCCTGGCCCTCTCTCTCTCTGCCCTGGCCCTCTCTCACTGCCCCTGGCCCCTCTCTCAGCCCTTGGCCCTCTCTCTGCCCCCTGGCCCTCTCTCTCTCTGCCCCTGGCCCTCTCTCACTCCCCTGGCCCCTGCCCCTTGCCCTCTCTCTCTTCCCTCTCTCTTCCCCTGGCCCTCTCTCTCTCTCTGCCCCTGGCCCTCTCTCTCTGGCCTCTCTCCCTCTCTTCCCCTGGCCCCTCTCTCTGCCCCTGGCCCTCCTCACTCTCTGCCCCTGGCCCTCTCTCTCTCTTCCCTGGCCCTCTCTCTCTGCCCCTGGCCCTCTCTCTCTCCCCCTGGCCCTCTCTCTCTGCCCCTGGCCCTCTCTCTGCTGGCCCTCTCTCTCAGCCCTGGCTCTCTCTCTGCCCCTGGCCCTCTCTCTCTTCCCTGGCCCTCTCTCTCTGCCCCTGGCCCTCTTTCTCTCCCCTGGCCCTCTCTCTCTCCCCTGACCCTCTCTCTCTCTGCCCCTGACCTCTGGCCCTCTCTCTCTCTGCCCTGACCCTCTCTCTCTGCCCCTGACCCCCCTCTCTCTCCCTGCCTCTGACCCCTCCCTCTCTCTCTGCCCCTGGCCCTCTCTCTCTCCCCCTGACCCTCTCTCTGCCCTGGCCCTCTCTCTCTCTGCCCCTGACCCTCTCTCTCTCTGGCCCCTGACCCTCTCTCTCTGCCCCTGGCCCTCTCTCTCTCCCCTGGCCCTCTCTCTTCCCCTGGCCCTCTCTCTCTCCCCCTGCCCCTGAACCTCTCTCTCTGCCCCTGGCCCTCTCTCTCTGCCCCTGGCCCTCTCTCTCTGCCCCTGGCCCTCTCTCTCTTTCCCTGGCCCTCTCTCTCTCTGCCCCTGGCCCTCTCTCTCTGCCCCTGGCCCTCTCTCTCTTCCCCTGGCCCTCTCTCACTGCCCCTGGCCCTCTCTCTCTCCTGGCCCCCACTGCCCTGGCCTCTCTCTCTCCCTGGCCCTCTCTCACTGCCCTGGCCCTCTCTCTCTTCCTGGCCCTCTCTCTCTGCCCCTGGCCCTCTCTCTCTCTGCCCCTGGCCCTCTCTCTCTGCCCTGGCCTCTCTCACCCCTCTCTGGCCCTCTCTCTCTGCCCCTGGCCCTCTCTCTCTTCCCCTGGCCCTCTCTCTCTTCCCCTGGCCCTCTCTCTCTGCCCCTGGCCCTCTCTCTCTCTCTCCCCTGGCCCTCTCTCTCTTCCCCTGGCCCTCTCTCACTGCTCTGCCCCTGGCCCTCTCTCTGCCCCCTGGCCCTCTCTCCTGGCCCTCTCTCTCTCCCTGGCCCTTTCTCTCTCCCCTGCCCCAACCTCCTCTCTCCTCCTGGCCCTGGCCCTCTCTCTCTCTGCCCTGGCCCTCTCTCTGCCCCTGGCCCTCTCTCTCTGCCCCTGGCCCTCTCTCTCTGGCCCTCTCTCACTTCCCTGGCCCTCTCTCTCTCTGCCCCTGGCCCTCTCTCTCTCCCCTGGCCCTCTTCTCCTGGCCCTCTGCCCTGGCCCTCTCTCACTGCCCCTGGCCCTCTCTCTCTCTGCCCCTGGCCCTCTCTCTCTGCCCCCCCTGGCCCTCTCTCTCTGGCCCTCACTCTCTCTGGCCTTCTCTCTCTCTGGCCCTCTCTCTCTGCCCCTGGCCCTCTCTCTCTTCCCCTGGCCCTCTCTCTCACTGCCCCTGGCCCTCTCTCTCCCCTGGCCCTCTCTCTCTGCCCCTGGCCCTCTCTCTCTGCCCCTGGCCCTCTCTCTCTCTCTCCCCTGGCCCTCTCTCTCTTCCCCTGGCCCTCTCTCTCTTCCCTCTCTTCCCCTGGCCCTCTCTCACTCCCCTGGCCCTCTCTCTCCCTGGCCCTCTCTCTCTCTCCCCCTCCTCCCTCTCTCTCTCTGCCCCTGGCCCTCTCTCTCTCTCCCCTGGCCCTCTCTCTCTGCCCCTGGCCCTCTCTCTTCCCCTGGCCCTCTCTCTCTGCCCTGGCCCTCTCTCTCTTCCCCTGGCCCTCTCTCTCTTCCCCTGGCCCTCACTCTCTGCCCCTGGCCCCTCTCTCTTCCCTGGCCCTCTCTCACTGCCCCTGGCCCTCTTTCTCTCCCCCTGGCCCTCTCTCTCTTCCCCTGCCCTCTCTCTCTCCCTCTCTCTCCTCTGCCCCTGGCCATCTCTCTCTGCCCCTGGCCCTCTCTCTCTCTGCCCCTGGCCCCTCTCTCTGCTCCCCTGGCCCTCTCTCTCTGCCCCCAACCCTCCTGGCCCCCTGGCCCTCTCTCTCTCCCTGGCCCTCTCTCACTGCCCTCTGGCCCTCTCTGCCCCTGGCCCTCTCTCTCTCTCCTCTGGCCCTCTCTCTCTGCCCTGGCCCTCTCAGCCCCTGGCCCTCTGCCCTGGCCCTCTCTCTCTCTCACTGACCCTGGCCTCCTCTCCTTCCCCTGGCTCTCTCTTCCCCTGGCCCTCTCTCTCTGCCCCTGGCCCTCTCTCTCTCTGGCCCTCTCTCTCTCCCCTGGCCCTCTCTCACTTCCCCTGGCCCTCTCTCCCTGCCCTTGCCCTCTCTCTCTCTTCCCCTGGCCCTCTCTCTCTGCCCCTGGCCCCTCTCTCTCTCCCCTGGCCCTCTCTCTCTCCCTCCCCTGGCCCCTCTCTCTCTGCCCCTGGCCCTCTCTCTGCCCTGGCCCTCTCTCTCTCCCCCTCTCCTCTCCCCTGGCCCTCTCTCTCTGCCCCCTGGCCCTCTCTCTCTGCCCCTGGCCCTCTCTCTCTTCCCCTGGCCCTCTCTCTCTTTGCCCCTGGCCCTCTCTCACTGCCCCTGGCCCTCTCTCACTGCCCCTGGCCCTCTCTCTCTTCCCCTGGCCCTCTCTCTCTGCCCCTGGCCCTCTCTCTCTGCCCCTGGCCCTCTCTCTCTGCCCCTGTCCTCTCTCTGCCCTGGCTTTCTCTCTGCCCCTGGCCCTCTCTCTCTGCCCCTGGCCCTCTCTCTCTGCCCTGGCCCTCTCTCTCTCCCTGGCCCTCTCTCTCTTCCCCTGGCCCTCTCTCTCTGCCCTGGCCCCTGGCCCTCTCTCTCACTGCCCCTGGCTTCTTCCCTCTCTCTCTCCCCCTGCCCTCTGGCCCTCTCTCTCTGCCCCTGGCCTCTCTCTCTCTCCCCCTGCCCCTGGCCCTCTCTCTGCCCTGGCCCTCTCTCTCCTGCCCCTGGCCCTCTCTCTCTGCCCCCTGGCCCTCTCTCTCTTCTCCTGGCCCTCTCTCTCTGCCCTGCCCCTCTCTCTCTCTCAGCCTCCCCTCTCTGCCCCTGGCCCTCTCTCTCTGCTCCCTGGCCCTGCCCTCTCTCAGCCCCTGGCCCTCTCTCTCTGCCCCTGGCCCTCTCTCTCTCTGCCCCTGGCCCTCACTCTCTGCCCCTGGCCCTCTCTCTCTCTTCCCCTGGCCCTCTCTCACTACCCCTGGCCCTCTCTCACTGCCCCTTGCCCTCTCTCTCTTCCCCTGGCCCTTTCTCTCTTCCCCTGGCCCTCTCTCACTGCCCATGGCCCTCTCTCTCTCTCCCCCTGGCCATCTCTCTCTTCCCCTGGCCCTCTCTCACTGCCCCTGGCCTTCTCTCTCTTCCCCTGGCCCTCTCTCGCTGCCCCTGGCCCTCTCTCTCTCTGCTGCCCCTGGCCCTCTCTCTCTCTCCCCTGGCCCTCTCTCTCTGCCCCTGGCCCTCTCTCTCTCTCCCTGGCCCTCTCTCTCTGCCCCTGGCCCTCTCTCTCTCTCTTCCCCTGGCCCTCTCTCACTGCCCTGGCCCTCTCTCTCTCCCCTGGCCCTCTCTCTGCCCCTGGCCCTCTCTCTCTGGCCCTCTCCTCCCTGGCCCTCTCTCTCTGCCCTGGCCCTCTCTCTCTCTGCCCCTGGGCCCTCTCTCTCACTGCCCTGGCCCTCTCTCTCTCCTGCCCCTGCCCCTGGCCCTCTCCCTCTCTCTCCCCCTGGCCCTCTCTTCTCTGCCCCTGGCCTCTCTCTCTCCCCTGGCCCTGCCCCTGCCCCTCTCTCTGCCCCTGGCCCTCTCTCTCTTCCCTGGCCCTCTCTCTCTGCCCCTGGCCCTCTCTCTCTCTGCCCCTGGCCCTCTCTCTCTGCCCCTGGCCCTCTCTCTCTGCCCCTGGCCCTCTCTCTCTCTGGCTCCCTGGCCCTCTCTCTCTCCCCCTGGCCCTCTCTCACTGCCCCTGCCCTCTCTCTCTCTCCCCTGGCCCTTTCTCTCTTCCCTGGCCCTCTCTCACTGCCCCTGGCCCTCTCTCTTCCCCCCTGGCCCTCTCTCTCTTCCCCTGGCCCTCTCTCTCACTGCCCTGGCCCTCTCTCTCTGCCCCTGCCCTCTCTCTCTCTGCCCCTGGCCCTCTCTCTCTGCCCCTGGCTCTCTCTCTGCCCCTGGCCCTCTCTCTCTGTCCCTGGCCCTCTCTCTCTCCCCATGGCCCTCTCTCACTGCCCCTGGCCCCCTCTCTCTTCCCCTGGCCCTCTCTCACTGCCCCTTGCCCTCACTCTCTCCCCTGGCCCTCTCTCTCTTCTCCTGGCCCTCTCTCTCTCTCCCCCTGCCACCAACTCTCTCTCTTCCCCTGGCCCTCTCTCACTGCCCCTGGCCCTCTCTCTCTGCCCCTGGCCCTCTCTCTCTGCCCCTGGCCCTCTCTCTCTCTCCCTTCCACCAACCTCCTCTCTCTCTGCCCCTGGCCCTCTCTCTCTGCCCCTGGCCCCTCTCTCTCTGCCCCTGGCCCCCTCTCTCTTCTGGCCCTCTCTCTCTCTCTTGCCCTGGCCCTCTCTCTTGCCCTGGCCCTCTCTCTCTGCCCCTGGCCCCCTCTCTCTTCCCCTGGCCCTCTCTCTCTGCCCCTGGCCCTCTCTCTCTCTGCCCTGGCCCTCTCTCTCCCCTGGCCCTCTCTTCCCCTGGCCCTCTCTCTCTCCCCTGCCTGCCCCTGGCCCTCTCTCTCTCTCTTCCCTGGCCCTCTCTCACTGCCCCTGGCCCTCTCTCTCAGCCCCTGGCCCTCTCTCTCTTCCCCTGGCCCTCTCTCTGCCCTGGCCCTCTCTCTCTCCCCCCTCCCCTGGCTCCTCTCTCTCTTCCCCTGGCCCTCTCTCTCTGCCCTGGCCCTCTCTCTCTCCCCTGGCCCTCTCTCTCTGCCCCTGGCCCTCTCTCTCTGCCCCTGGCCCTCTCTCTCTCTCCCTGGCCCTCTCTCTCTTCCCTGGCCCTCTCTCTCTGCCCCTGGCCCTCTCTCTCTGCCCCTGGCCCTCTCTCACTGCCCCTGGCCCTCTCTCTCCCCCTGGCCCTCTCTCTCTCCCCTGGCCCTCTCTCTCTCTGCCCCTGGCCCTCTCTCTCTCCCCCTGGCCCTCTCTCACTGCCCCTGGCCCTCTCTCTCTCCCCTGGCCCAACCTCATCTCTCTCTCCCCCTGGCCCTCTCTCTGCCCCAACTTCCTCTCCCTGCCCTGGCCCTCTCTCACTGCCCCTGGCCCTCTCTCTCTCTGCCCCTGGCCCTCTCTCTCTCTCCCTGGCCCTCTCTCTCTGCCCCTGGCCCTCTCTCTCTGCCCCTGGCCCTCTCTCTCTCTCCCCTTCCCCTGGCCCTCTCTCTCTGCCCCTGGCCTCTCTCTGCCCCTGGCCCTCTCTCTGCCCCTGGCCCTCTCTCTCTTCCCCCTGGCCCTCTCTCTCTGCCCCTGGCCCTCTCTCTCTCTGCCCCTGAACCTGACTCTCTCTCTGCCCCTGACCTCTCTCTCTGCCCCTGGCCTCTCTCTTCCCCTGGCCTCTCTCACTGCCCCTGGCCTCTCTCTCTTCCCCTGGCCCTCTCTCTCCCCTGGCCCTCTCTTCCCCTGGCCCTCTCTCTCTCTCCCTGCCCCAACTCTCTCTCTCTGTGCTCTCCCTCTCTCACTGCCCTGGCCCTCTCTCTTCCCTGGCCCTCTCTCTCTTCCCTGCCCCTGGCCCTCTCTCTCTCTTCCGCTGGCCCTCTCTCTCTGCCCTGGCCCTCTCTCTCTCCCTGGCCCTCTCTCTCTTCCCCTGGCCCTCTCTCTCTGCCCCTGGCCTCTCTCTCTCTTCCTGGCCCTCTCTCTCTCCCCATGCCCCTCTCTCTCTGCCCCTGGCCCCTCTCTCTCACTGCCCCTGGCTCTCTCTCTCTTCTGGCCCTCTCTCTGCCCCTGGCCCTCTCTCTCTTCCCTGGCCTCCTCTCTCTCTTCCCCTGGCCCTCTCTCACTGCCTCACTGCTCCCCCTCTCTCTCTCTCCCCCTGGCCCTCTCTCTCTTCCCCTGGCCCTCTCTCACTGCCCCTGGCCCTCTCTCTCTGCCCCACTGCCTCCTTGGCCTCTCTCTCTGCCCCTGGCCCTCTGGGCCCTCTCTCTCCCCTGGCCCTCTCTCTTCTCCCCCTGGCCCTCTCTGCCTGGCCTCTCTCTCTTCCTGCCCTGGCTCTCTCTGCTCCTGGCCCTCTCTCACTGGTCCTCTCTGCCCTTTCTCTCCCCCTGGTCTCTCTCTCTCCCCTGGCCTCTCTCTCCCCCCTGGCCCTCTTCCTGGCTCTCTCTGCCCTGGCCTCTCTCACTGCCCCTGGCCCTCCTCTCTCTCACTGCCCCTGGCCCTCTCTCTCTCCCCCTGGCCCTCTCCCTTCCCTCTGGCCCCTCTCTCTCTGCCCCTGGCCCTCTCTCTCCTGGCCCTCTCTCTGCCCCTGGCCCTCTCTCTCTCCCCTGGCCCTCTCTCACTGCCCCTGGCCCTCTCTCTGCCCCTGGCCCTCTCTCACTGCCCCTGGCCCTCTCTCTGCCCCTGGCCTCTCTCTCTTCCCCTGGCCCTCTCTCTCTCCTGGCCCCTGGCCCTCTCTCACTGCCCCTGGCCCTCTCTCTCTCTGCCTGGTCTCTCTCCCCTGGCCCTCTCTCTCTGCCCTGGCCCTCTCTCTGTCTGCCCCTGGCCCTCTCTCTCTCTGCCCCTGGCCCTCTCTCTCTGCCCCTGGCCCTCTCTCTCTGCCCTGGCCTCTCTCTCTCCCTCCTGGCTCTCTCTTCCCTGGCCCTCTCTCTGCCCCTGGCCCTCTCTCCCTCCCCTCTGCCCCTGGCCTCTCTCTGGCTCTCTTCCCTGGCCCTCTCTCACTGCCCCTGGCCCTCTCTCTCTCTTCCTGGCCCTCTCTCTCTCTTCTCTGGCCTTCCCCTGGCCTTTCTCTCTCCCCTGGCCTCTCTCACTGCCCATGGCCCTCTCTCTCTCTCCCTCTGGCCTCTCTCTCTTCCCTGGCCCTCTCTCACTGCCCTGGCCCTCTTCACTGCCCCTGGTCTCTCTTCCCCTCCCTCTCTCTCCCCTGGCCCTCTCTCTCCCCTCTCGCCCTGGCCCTCTCTCTGCCCCTGGCCATCTCCTCTCTCTTCCCCTGGCCCTCTCTGCCCTGGCCTTCTCTCTCTCTCCCCCTGGCCCTCTCTCTTGCCCTGGCCCTCTCTCACTGCCCCTGGCCCTCTCACTCTCCTGGCCCCTCTCTGCCCCTGGCTCTCTCTCTCACTGCCCCTGGGCTCTCTCTCTCCCCTGGCCCTCTCCTCTCTCTGCCCCTGGTCCCTCTCTCTTCTGCCCTGGCCCCTCTCTCTCTGCCCCTGGCCCTCTCTCTCTTCCCCTGGCCCTCTCTCTGGCCCCCCCTGGCCCTCTCACTCTCCCCTGGCCCTCTCTCAGCCCCTGGCCCTCTCTCTCACTGCCCTGGCCTCCTCTCTCCCCTCACTGCCCTTCCACTGGCCCTCTCTCACTGCCCCTGGCCCTCTCTCTCTTCCTGGCCACTGCTCTCTCTCTCTGCCCCTGGCCCTCTCTCTCTGCCCCTGGCCCTCTCTCTCTTCCCCTGGCCCTCTCTCACTTCCCTTGCCCCTGGCCCTCTCTCTCCTTCCTGGCCCTCTCTCACTGCCCCTGGCCCTCTTCTCTCTCCCCTGGCCCTCTCTCTCTTCCCCCTGGCCCTCTCTCACTGCCCCTGGCCCTCTCTCTCTCCCCCTGGTCCTCTCTCTCTGGCTCTCCCTGGCCCTCCTCTCTGCCCCTGGTCCTCTTCTCCTGCCCTGGCCCTCCTCTCTCTCTGCCCTCTGGCCCTCTCTCTCTCTCTGCCCCCCTGCTCCCCTCTCTCTCTGGCCCTGGCTCTCCACCAATCTCTCTGCCCCTGGCCCTCTCTCTGCCCCTGGCCCTCTCTCACTGCCCCTGGCCCTCTTTCTCTTCCCCTGGCCCTCTCTCTCCCCTGGCCCTCTCTCACTGCCCCTGGCCCTCTCTCTCTGCCCCTGGCCATCTCTCTTCCCTGGCCCTCTCTCACTGTCCCTGGCCCTCTCTCCCCTGGCCCTCTCTCACTGCCCCTGGCCCTCTCTCACTTCCCCTGGCCCTCTCACTGCCCTGGCCCTCTCTCTCCCCTGGCCTCTCTCTCTCTCCCCCCCTGGCCTCTCTCTCTCTTCCCCTGGCCCCTCTCTCTCTCCCCCTGCCACCAACCTCTCTGCCCCTGGCCCTCTCTCTCTGCTCCTGGCCCTCTCTCTCTCCCCCTGGCCCTCTCTCACTGCCCCTGGCCCCTCTGCTCTTCCTTCTCACCCCCCTGGTCTCTCTGCCCCTGGCCCTCTCTCTCTTCCCTGGCCCTCTCCCACTGCCCCTGGTTCTCTCTCTCTCTGCCCCTGGCCTCTCTCTCTGCCCCTTGCCCTCTCTCTCTGGTCTTCCTGGCCCTGGTCTCTCTCTGCCCCTGGCCCCTCTCTCTCACTGCCCCTGGCCCTCTCTCTCTTCCCTGGCCCTCCCCCCTGGCCCTCTCTCTCCCCTCCCTGCCCCAACCTCACTCTCTCTGCCCCTGGCCTCTCTCTGCCCCTGGCCCTCTCTCTGCCCCTTGGCCCTCTCTCTCCCTCTGGCCTGGCCTCTCTCTCTCCCCTGGTCCTCCCAACCTCCTCTCTTCCCCTGGCCCTCCCTCTCTCACTGCCCTGGCCTCTCTCTCTGCCCCTTGCCCTCTCCTCACTGCCCCTGCCCCCTGTCTCTCTTCTCTTGGCCCCTCACTGGCCCTCTCTCTCTGCCCCTGGCCCTCTCTCTCTCCCCCTGGCCCTCTCTCTCTCTCCCCCTGTGGCCCTCTCACTGCCCCTGGCCCTCTCTCTCTCCCCCTGGCCTCTCTTCCCTCTGCCCCTCTCTCACTGCTCCCTGGCCCTCTCTCTCTCCCCCTGGCCCCCTCTCTCAGCCCTGGCCCTCTCTCACTCCCCCTGGCCATCTCTCTCTCCTTCCCTCTCTCACTGCCCCTGGCCCTCTCTCTCTTCCCCTGGCCCTCTCTCTCTGCCCCTGGCCCTCTCTCTGGCCCTCTCTCACTGCCCCCTGGCCTCTCTCTCTCTTCCCTGGCCCTCTCTCTCTTCCTGGCCTCTCTCTCTGCCCCTGGCCCTCTCTCTCTCCCTGGCCCTCTCTCTCTGCCCCTGGCCCTCTCTCTCCCCTGGCCCCTCTCTCTCCCTGGCCCTCTCTCTCCCCCCTGGCCCTCTCTCTTCCCCTGCCTCCAACCTCATGGCTCTCTGCTCCTGGCCTCTCTCTTCCCTGGCCCTCTCTCACCCTGGCCCTTTCTCTCTGTGCCCCTGGCCCTCTCTCTCTTTTCCTGGCCCTCTCTCTCTCTGCCCTGGCCCTCTCTGCCCTGGCCCTCTCTCTCTGCCCCTGGCCCTCTCTCACTGCCCCTGGCCCTCTCTCTCCCCCTGGCCCTCTCTCACTGCCCCTGGCCCTCTCTCTCTTCCCCTGGGCCCTCCTTCCACCCTGGCCTCTCTCTCTGCCCCTGGCCCTCTCTCACTGCCCCTGGCCCTCTCTCTCAGCTCTGGCCCTCTCTCACTGCCCCTGGCCCTCTCTCTCTTCCCCTGGCCCTCTCTCTCTGCCCCTGGCCCTCTCTCTCCCTGGCCCTCTCTCTCTCCCCTGGCCATGCAACCCTCTCTCTGCCCCTGGCCCTCTCTCACTGCCCCTGGCCCTCTCTCAGCCCCTGGCCCTCTCTCTGCCCCTGGCCCTCTCTCTCCCTTCCACCGCTGGCCTCTGCCCCTGGCCCTCACTGCCCCTGGCCCTCTCTCTCAGCTCTGGCCCTCTCTCACTGCCCCTGGCCCTCTCTCTCTTCCCCTGGCCCTCTCTCTCTTCCCTGGCTGTATCTCACTGCCCCTGGCCCTCTCTCTCTCCCCCTGCCATCAACCTCCTCTCTCTCTGCCCCTGGCCCTCTCTCACTGCCTCTGGCCCTCTCTCTCCCCTGGCCTCTCTCTCTTCCTGCCCTGGCCCTCTCACTGCCATGGCCTCCTCTCACTGCCCCCTGGCCCTCTCTCTGCCTGGCCCTCTCACTGCCCTGGCCCTCTCTCACTGCCTCTGGCCCTCTCTCTCAGCCCCTGGCCCTCTCTCTCTGCCGCTGGCCCTCTCTCACTGCCGCTGGCCCTCTCTCACTGCCCCTGGCCCTCTCTCTCTGCCCTGGCCCTCTCTCACTGCCCCTGGCCCTCTCTCTCAGCCCCTGGCCCTCACTCTCTGCCCCTGGCCCTCTCTCTCTGCTCCCTGGCCCTCTCTCTCTCTTCCCCTGGCCCTCACTCTCTTCCCCTGGCCCTCATCTCTCTTCCCCTGGCCCTCTCTCTCTTCCCTGGCCCTCTCTCCTCCTCTCTCTCCCTGGCCCTCTCTCTGCCTTCTGGCCCTCTCAGCCCCTGGCCCACTCTCTCTGCCGCTGGCCCTCTCTCTTCCTGGCCCTCTCTCTGCCCCTGGCCCTCTCTCTGCCCTGGCCCTCTCTCTCCCCTGGCCCTCTCTCAGCCCCTGGCCCTCACTCTCTGCCCCTGGCCCTCTCTCTCTGCTCCTGGCCCTCTCTCTCTCTTCCCCTGGCCCTCACTCTCTTCCCCTGGCCCTCTTTCTCTTCCCCTGGCCCTCTCTCTCTTCCCCTGGCCCTCTCTCTCTGCCCCTGGCCCTCTCTCTCTGCCCCTGGCCCTCTCTGTCTTCCACTTCTCCCTCATATGTTTCTCTCTCTAACACACGCACACACACTCCCCTAAGAAATAGCTTGGTCTAATTTTTTGGCAGAAAGTTTGATTAGTATGATGAATGTGAACATCAAATGGAGAATTAAGATACTTATTGGGTCTCTCTCTCTCTCTCTCTCTCTCTCTCTCTCCCTCTCTCACACACAGTCAGTAAATGAACAACTTCTTTCCCCTTCTCACAGTTTTTCGCATCTCCTTTTTCAAAGTTCACTCCCACGTCATTTTTTGCTTTACAAGACCTGATGCTCCTTTCTCCTAACACAGAACCCCTCTGCTATCATGCCTTCTCTCTCTCTCTTGCTCCCAGCTGTGTTTGGAAACGTCCTGAACAGAAGATAGAGGGAACTAATTAGTAAACACAAAAGTTCATTCCATACCTTGTTTAGAAAGAATCTCCAGGAGAGGGAGAGATGGAGAGAAAGTTAGAGAGCAGGGAGACAGAGAAAGTATGAGAGACCAATAGAGATCTGAGGAAAAAGAATTCTAGAAATTCCATGCACCTCCACATTGAGCTGATCTGTCTTCCTCCTTCAGCATCATGCTGCCAGCAATAATGAGATTAGCACGTACAGTACATACCTGACTGGCACACTATGTGTTACCTTCACAACTACATCCTGGTATGTTGTTCTCTCTAAGAGCACTGAAATGGTGTATCATCATGACATCATCATCACCATGACTTGTTCTATATTGAAGCTCATGGTCTCATTTGTCCAATGTGATTATTATATACAGTACCAGTCAAACATCTGGACACACCTACTCATTCCAGGGTTTTTCTTTATTTGTACTATTTTCTACATTGTAGACTAATAGTGAAGAAATTAAAACGATGAAATAACACATATGGAATCATGTAGTAACCAAAAAAGTCTAAATATATTTTATATTTGAGATTCTTCAAAGTAGACACAATTTGCCTTGATGACAGCTTTGCACACTCTTGGCATTCTCTCAACCAGCTTCATAATGTAGTGACCTGGAATGCATTTAAATTAACAGGTTAGTTGTACCTTGTTAAAAGTTAATTTGTGGAATTTCTTTCCTTCTTCTGTGTTTGAGCCAATCAGTTGTGTTGTGACAAGGTAGAGGTGGTATACAGAAGATAGCCCTATTTGGTAAAATACCAAGTCCATATTATGGCAAGAACAGCTCAAATAAGGAAAGAGAAACGACAGTCCATCATTACTTTAAGACATGAAGGTCAGTCAATCCCGGAAAATGTCTTCAAGTGCAGTTGCAAAATCCATCAAGCGCTATGATGAAACTGGCTCTCATGAGGACCACACAGGAAAGGAAGACCCAGAGTTACCTCTGCTGTAGAGGATAAGTTCATTAGAGTTGCAGTCCAAATAAATGCTTCACAGAGTTCAAGTAACAGGCACATCTCAACATCAACTGTTCAGAGGAGACTGTGTGAATCAGGCCTTCATGGTTGAATTAATGAAAATAAACCACTACTAAAGGACACCAATAAGAAGAAGAGACTTACTTGGGCCAAGTAATACGAGCAATGGACATTAGACCGGTGGAAATCTGACCTTTGGTCTGATGAGTCCAAATTTGAACATTTGAAAAAACAGATAAAGAAAAACACTTGTTTTTGTTTTGCTACAGAGTAGGAACACAACTCATAAACAAGTGTTAGTTCCAGATAATCGTGTAATGTTTTCTATAATTGTCTAAGTCAGGTATTCGATACGGTAGACCAATCCATTCTTGTGGGCCGGCTAAGGAGTATTGGTGTCTCTGAATTGTCTTTGGCCTGGTTTGATAACTACCTCTCTCAAAGAGTGCGGTGCATAAAGTCAGAAAATCTGCTGTCTCATTCACTGCCTGTCACCAAGGGAGTACCCCAAGGCTCAATCCTAGGCCCCACACTCTTATCAATTTACATCAACAACATAGCTCAGGCAGAAGGAAGCTCTCTCATGCATTTACAGTGGCTTGCAAAATTATTCACCCCCTCTTGACATTTTTCCTATTTTGTTGCATTACAACCTGGAATTAAAATATATTTTTTGGGGGGTGTGTATCATTTGATATGCACAACATGGCTACCACTTTTAAGATGCAAAATATTTTTTTGCTTGTGAAACAAACAAGATATGACAAAAAAACAGAGTCAATACTTTGTAGAGCCACCTTTCGCAGCAATTACAACTGCAAGTCTCTTGAGGTTTGTCTATAAGCTTGGCACAGCTAGCCACTGGGATCTTTGCCCATTCTGCAAGGCAAAACTGCTCCAGCTACTTCAAGTTGGATGGGTTCCGCTGGTGTACAGCAATATTTAAGTCATACCACGGATTTAGGTCTGGGATTTGTGTAGGCCATTCCAAGACATTTAAATGTTTCCCTTAAACCACTCGAGTGTTGCTTTAGCAGTATGCTTAGGGTCATTGTCCTGCTGGAGGGTGAACCTGCTGCCACCACCATGCGTCACTATGTGGATGGTGTTCTCGGGGTGATGAGAGGTGTTGGGTTTGCGCCAGACATAGCGTTTTCCTTGATGGCGCAAAAGCTCAATTTTAGTCTCCTGACCAGACTACCTTCTTCCATATGTTTGGGGAGTCTCCCATATGCCTTTTGGCAAACACCAAATGTGTTTGCTTATTTTTTTATTTAACAATGTCTTTTTCTGACCACTCCTCCGTAAAGCCCAGCTCTGTGGAGTGTACGGCTTAAACTGGTCCTATGGACAGATACTCCAATCTCCGCTGTGGAGCTTAGCAGCTCCTTCAATGTTATCTTCGGTCTCTTTGTTGCCTCTCTGATTAATGCCCTCCTTGCCTGGTCCGTGATTTTTGGTGGGCAGCCCTCTTTTGGCAGGTTTGTTGTGGTGCCATATTCTTTACATTTTTTAATAATGGATTTAACGGTGCTCCTTGGGTTGTTCAAAGTTTCTGATCTTTTTTTATAACCCAACCCTGATCTGTACCTCTTCACAACTTTGTCCTTGACCTGTTTGGAGAGCTCCTTGGTCTTCATGGTGCCGCTTGCTTAGTGGTATTGTAGACTCTGGGGCCTTTCAGAACAGGTGTGTGTATATATACTGAGATCATGTGACAGATCATGTGACACTTAGGTTGCACACAGGTGGACATTATTTAACTAATTATGTGACTTCAGAAGGTAATTGGTTGCACCAGATCTTATTTAGGGGCTTCATAGCAAAGGGGGTGAATATATATGCACACACCAGTTTTTTAAACTTTTTTTTTTCGAATGTTTTGAAACAAGTCGTTTTTTTCATTTCATTTCACTTCACCAATTTGGACTATTTTGTTTATGTACATTACATGAAATCCAAATACAAATCCATTTAAATTTCCAGTTGTAATGCCACAAAATAGGAAAAACACTAAAGGAATACTTTTGCAAGGCACTGTATATGCAGATGATACAGTCTTATACTCAGTTGGCCCCTCCCCAGATGTTGTGTTAAATGCTATACAACAAAGCTTTCTTTGTGTCCAACAAGCTTTCTCTACCCTTAACCTTGTTCTAAACACCTCCAAAACAAAGGTGATGTGGTTTGGTAAGAAGAATGCCCCTCTTCCCACAGGTGTGATTACTACCTCTGAGGGTTTAGAGCTTGAGGCAGTCACCTCATACAAGTACTTGGGAGTATGGCTAAAGTTAAATCTAGACAAAGCTGCAGGCTAAAGTTAAATCTAGACTTGGTTTCCTCTATCGTAATCGCTCCTCTTTCACCCCAACTGCCAAACTAACCCTGATTCAGATGACCATCCTACCCATTACGGAGACATCATTTATAGATCGGCATGTAAGGGTGCTCATGAGCGGCTAGATGTTCTTTACCATTTGGCCATCAGATTTGCCACCAATGCTCCTTATAGGACATATCACTGCACTCTATACTCCTGTGTAAACTGGTCATCTCTGTATACCTGTCGCAAGACCCACTTATTAATGCTTATTTATAAAACCCTCTTAGGCCTCAATTCCAGCTGGAACGAGCTGCAATAAACACTCAAAACGTTTTATCTCAATCTCTTCATTCAAAGACTAAATCATGGACACTCTTGCTGACAGTTGTGGCTGCTTTGTGTGATGCATTGTTGTCTCTACCTTCTTGCACATTGTGCTGTTGACTTTGCCCAATAATGTGTGTTCCATGTTTAGTCCTGCTACCATGTTGTGTTGCTACCATGTTGTTGTGATGTTGTTTTGCTACCATGCTGTGTTGTCATCAACAACTTGCTATGTTGTTGTCTTAGGTCTCTCTTTATGTAGTGTTGTCCACTTGGGTACACTGCAGCATCCACCGATAGGCTCTTGCTGCCAAGGGAATGCCTGACTGCTTGAAAGACGTTTTGGCCACTACAGTGAAAATGGTTGACTTTGTTAAAGCAAGGCCCCTGAACTCTCCTGTATTTTCTGCACTATGCAATGATACGGGCAGCGACCATGTAACGCTTTTACAACATACAGAAGTGTGCTGGTTATCAAGCACATGCACTTGAGTGAGCTGGGTGCACAATTCCGCAGGTACTTTCCCTAAACGGATGACACAAACAACTAGATTTGTTATCCCTTTCATGCCCTGCCTCCAGTCCACTTACCGATATCTGAACAAGAGAGCCTCATCAAAATTGCAACAAGCGGTTCTGTGAAAATGTTATTTAATCAGAAGCCACTGCCAGATTTCTGGATAGGGCTGCGCTCAGAGTTTCTTGCGTCTACAAATTGCGCTGTTAAGACACTGATGCCCTTTGCAACTACGTACCTATATGAGAGTGGATTCTCAGCCCTCACTGGCATGAAAACGGAATACAGGCACAGACTGTGTGTGGAAAAAAGACAGACTCTCTCCGATACAACCCAAAATTGCAGAGTTATGTGCATCCTTTCAAACACACCCATCTCATTGATCTGTGGTGAGTTATTCACCATTTTTGAAGAACAAATAAGGTTTTATTTGAAAGATAGCTAAATAAAGAGTAAAATGATTGATTATTATTATATTATTATTTGTGCCCTGGTCCTATAAGAGCTCTTTGTCACTTCCCACAAGCCGGGTTGTGACAAAAACTCAAACTCATTCTTATGTTTAATAAATGTATCGTATAGTGTGTGTGTGGCAGGTTTACAATGATGGCAAAAAACAACATTTGAGAGTGAGCTGACCCTGGTGCTAGAGAGGGTACAGCTGACCCTGGTGCTAGAGGGGGTACAGCTGACCCTGGTGCTAGAGAGGGTACAGCTGACCCTGGTGCTAGAGGGGGTACAGCTGACCCTGGTGCTAGAGAGGGTACAGCTGACCCTGGTGCTAGAGGGGGTACAGCTGACCCTGGTGCTAGAGGAGGTACAGCTGACCCTGGTGCTAGAGGGGGTACAGCTGACCCTGGTGCTAGAGGGGGTACAGCTGACCCTGGTGCTAGAGGGGGTACAGCTGACCCTGGTGCTAGAGGGGGTACAGCTGACCCTGGTGCTAGAGGGGGTACAGATGACCCTGGTGCTAGAGGGAGTACAGCTGACCCTGGTGCCAGAGGGGGTACAGAAGACCCTGGTGCTAGAGGGGGTACAGCTGACCCTGGTGCTAGAGGGGGTACAGCTGACCCTGGTGCTAGAGGGGTACAGCTGACCCTGGTGCTAGAGGGGGTACAGCTGACCCTGGTGCTAGAGGGGTACAGCTGACCCTGGTGCTAGAGGGGGTACAGCTGACCCTGGTGCTAGAGGGGGTACAGATGACCCTGGTGCTAGAGGGGGTACAGCTGACCCTGGTGCTAGAGGGGTACAGATTACACTGGTGCCAGAGGGGGTACAGCTTACCCTGGTGCCAGAGGGGGTACAGCTGACCCTGATGCTAGAGGGGGTACAGCTGACCCTGGTGCTAGAGGGGGTACAGCTGACCCTGGTGCTAGAGGGGGTACAGCTGACCCTGGTGCTAGAGGGGGCACAGCTGACCCTGGTGCTAGAGGGGTACAGCTGACCCTGGTGCTAGAGGGGTACAGCTGACCCTGATGCTAGAGGGGGTACAGCTGACCCTGGTGCTGGAGGGGGGACAGCTAACCCTGGTGCTAGAGGGGGTACAGCTGACCCTGGTGCTAGAGGGGGTACAGCTGACCCTGGTGCTAGAGGGGGTACAGCTGACCCTGGTGCTAGAGGGGGTACAGCTGACCCTGGTGCTAGAGGGGGTACGCAGCTGGAGGTTGAATGTTTGAAGTGGTACGGGACTATAAACGTTTGTGAACCACTGATCTAAGTGAATCACGGGAAAACACAGTTGGCTTGAGTTATTCAGACAGTGCAGAGTAACACTCTGACTCTGCTTGATTAGATGTTCTCGCTAGTTAGTTTTCCCTGGAGAACCACTTGATAGAGGACTGGAAAATAATCTTCCCATAACAACACAGCAGAGATCACAGAAGGTACTCACCCAACAGATCTGTGAAGCTGAGCTGAGCATATATTGTTTTCAGTTTGTGTGTGTGTGTGTGTGTGTGTGTGTGTGTGTGTGTGTGTGTGTGTGTGTGTGTGTGTGTGTGTGTGTGTGTGAGACAGTTATTCAGTCTTGTATCCGAGATAAAGCTAACACTCTCTGTCTGACCATGAGAGCCCTGTCTTGGTTGTGTCTGGAAGAGAAAGGCAGTCACTCACCTCGACCTGAGACCTCACTCTGCAGTACAGTATTGTTTCAAAACAATAGAGAAAAGGTCAGAACAGGCTTGATAAACAAACTTTGCAGACTACAGCACTTCCTCCTCTATGGACACAGATACAAGGACAGAGATACTGGGACAGAGATACTAGGACAGAGATACTAGGACAGAGATACTGAGGACATAGACACCAGGACAGAGATACTAGGACAGAGATACTGAGGACATAGACACCAGGACAGAGATACTAGGACAGAGATACTGAGGACATAGACACCAGGACAGAGATACTAGGACAGAGAAACTAAGGACAGATATACTAGTACATAGACACCAGGACAGAGATACTAGGACAGAGATACTAAGGATAGAGATACTAAGGATAGAGATACTAAGGACAGATATACTAGTACATAGACACCAGGACAGAGATGCTAGGGACAGATATACTAGGACATAGACACCAGGACAGACATACTAGGACAGGGATACTGAGGACATAGACACCAGGACAGACATACTAGGACATAGATACTGAGGACATAGACAACAGGACAGAGATACTAGGACAGAGATACTGAGGACATAGACACCAGGACAGATATACTAGGACAGAGATACTGATGACATAGACACCAGGACAGATATACTAGGACATAGATACTGAGGACATAGACACCAGGACAGAGATACTAGGACAGAGATACTGAGGACATAGACACCAGGACAGATATACTAGGGCAGAGATACTAGGACAGAGATACTAAGGACAGATATACTAGTACATAGACACCAAGACAGAGATACTAGGACATAGACACCAGGACAGAGATACTAGGACAGATTTACTAGGACAGAGATACTGAGGACATAAACACCAGGACAGATATACTAGGGCAGAGATACTAGGACAGAGAAACTAAGGACAGATATACTAGTACATAGACACCAAGACAGAGATACTAGGACAGAGATACTGAGGACATAGACACCAGGACAGATATACTAGGGCAGAGATACTAGGACAGAGATACTAAGGACAGATATACTAGTACATAGACACCAAGACAGAGATACTAGGACATAGACACCAGGACAGAGATACTAGGACAGATTTACTAGGACAGAGATACTGAGGACATAAACACCAGGACAGATATACTAGGGCAGAGATACTAGGACAGAGATACTAGGACAGAGATACTAAGGACAGATATACTAGGGCAGAGATACTAGGACAGAGATACTAAGGACAGATATACTAGTACATAGACACCAAGACAGAGATACTAGGACATAGACACCAGGACAGAGATACTAGGACAGATTTACTAGGACAGAGATACTAAGGACATAGACACCAGGACAGATATACTAGGACAGATATACTAAGGACAGAGATACTAAGCACAAAGATACTCAAGACCAAATAAACTGTTGTTGCTGCTTTCATCATCATTTGTGTTTTTGCTTTGCTCACTTGTAGCTATGATTGGGTCCGAATGCTTGCATATATATTTTTATTCAGACAAAATCTCATCTTGTATGGTAGGGGTTTAAGAGGATCTGGAGAATACAATGAGTATTATACAATGTGTTCAAGGCCTTATGCAGGCATCATTGAGCAGGCATCAGGGCCCAGTCTCCTTCCTACCAGGTCTGGTCCTGGTCCTGGGGCCATAGCCAGCTGTCATATGGAATCACAATCTATGCTATTAATTAGCGTGTTTGTCTGTGTGTGTGTGTGTGTGTGTGTGTGTGTGTGTGTGTGTGTGTGTGTATGTGTGTGTGTGTGTGTGTGTGTGTGTGTGTGTGTGTGTGTGTGTGTGTGTGTGTATACCAGGCCGGCTGTCTGGTTTTGCTCTGTGCTAGAGTGTGGACTTGAGGGCCACAAATCATCTCACTCACACTCCATGAATGGGCTGCGTGTAGGGTAGGACTGCAGGCAGAGTAGAGCAGAGCCTGCGTACTCCAGTATTATCTTCCCAGCAGGAGATCCAGTCATTTCTCCACTACCATCTGAGTATCTGGGCTCCAGTCATTTCTCCACTACCATCTGAGTATCTGGGCTCCAGTCATTTCTCCACTACCATCTGAGTATCTGGGCTCCAGTCATTTCTCCACTACCATCTGAGTATCTGGGCTCTAGTCATTTCTCCACTACCATCTGAGTATCTGGGCTCCAGTCATTTCTCCACTACCATCTGAATATCTGGGCTCCAGTCATTTCTCCACTACCATCTGAATATCTGGGCTCCAGTCATTTCTCCACTACCATCTGAATATCTGGGCTCCAGTCATTTCTCCACTACCATCTGAGTATCTGGGCTCCAGTCATTTCTCCACTACCATCTGAATATCTGGGCTCCAGTCATCTCCACTACCATCTAGTATCTGGGCTCAGTAATTTCTGAGTATCTGGGCTCCAGTCATTTCTCCACTACCATCTGAGTATCTGGGCTCCAGTCATCTCTCCACTACCATCTGAGTATCTGGGCTCCAGTCATTTCTCCACTACCATCTGAGTATCTGGGCTCCAGTCATTTCTCCACTACCATCTGAGTATCTGGGCTCCAGTCATTCTCTCCACTACCATCTGAGTATCTGGGCTTCAGTCATCTCTCCACTACCATCTGAATATCTGGGCTCCAGTCATCTCTCCACTACCATCTGAGTATCTGAGCTCCAGTCATTTCTCCACTACCATCTGAGTATCTGGGCTCCAGTCATCTCTCCACTACCATCTGAGTATCTGGGCTCCAGTCATTTCTCCACTACCATCTGAGTATCTGGGCTTCAGTCATCTCTCCACTACCATCTGAATATCTGGCTCCAGTCATTTCTCCACTACCATCTGAATATCTGGGCTCCAGTCATCTCTCCACTACCATCTGAGTATCTGAGCTCCAGTCATCTCTCCACTACCATCTGAGTATCTGGGCTCCAGTCATTTCTCCACTACCATCTGAGTATCTGGGCTTCAGTCATCTCTCCACTACCATCTGAATATCTGGGCTCCAGTCATCTCTCCACTACCATCTGAGTATCTGAGCTCCAGTCATTTCTCCACTACCATCTGAGTATCTGGGCTCCAGTCATCTCTCCACTACCATCTGAGTATCTGAGCTCCAGTCATCTCTCCACTACCATCTGAGTATCTGAGCTCCAGTCATTTCTCCACTACCATCTGAGTATCTGGGCTCCAGTCATTTCTCCACTACCATCTGAGTATCTGAGCTCCAGTCATTTCTCCACTACCATCTGAGTATCTGGGCTCCAGTCATCTCTCCACTACCATCTGAGTATCTGAGCTCCAGTCATTTCTCCACTACCATCTGAGTATCTGGGCTCCAGTCATCTCTCCACTACCATCCACTACCATCTGAGTATCTGGGCTCCAGTCATCTCTCCACTACCATCTGAGTATCTGAGCTCCAGTCATCTCTCCACTACCATCTGAGTATCTGGGCTCCAGTATCTCTCCACTACCATCTGAGTATCTCCAGTCATCTCTCCACTACCATCTGAGTATCTGAGCTCCAGTCATTTCTCCACTACCATCTGAGTATCTGAGCTCCAGTCATCTCTCCACTACCATCTGAGTATCTGAGCTCCAGTCATTTCTCCACTACCATCTGAGTATCTGAGCTCCAGTCATTTCTCCACTACCATCTGAGTATCTGGGCTCCAGTCATCTCTCCACTACCATCTGAGTATCTGGGCTCCAGTCATTTCTCCACTACCATCTGAGTATCTGGGCACCAGTCATCTCTCCACTACCATCTGAGTATCTGGGCTCCAGTCATCTCTCCACTACCATCTGAGTATCTGAGCTCCAGTCATCTCTCCACTACCATCTGAGTATCTGAGCTCCAGTCATCTCTCCACTACCATCTGAGTATCTGAGCTCCAGTCATCTCTCCACTACATACACATTAAGATGAAGATGAGGATGAAGATACTGTAGCATGGCTATGATGATGATGAACATCATCCTGTATACAGCCTGTCTACTCTAACACAACAACGTGACCACAGTAAGCAGGTCATACAAAGGGAATGCATAAGGCAGAGGGTTCCATTTTCATCTCCTAATGTTGACTCCAATAAGTCAGTTGCTAATGTCTCGGTGTGAAACGTCTGTGTGGTAATATCTGCAGTCTGAGGTTAGGTGGGTTTATCCTCAGCATGGCAGAGGAAATGAAGGTTGATGGTGCCAACCTAGCAGCTCACAACCCAGCAGCTAGTCTAGAGACTATAGGACAGCTAGTCTTTCGTAGCCAACACAGCAGCTCAGAGAAACTAGCTAAGAGAGGGCATCTAGTCTTTGCTACAGCTCTCCTTAAAATGGAATGCTGTGGTTTCTACACAAACCAACATCTAGCTACTGTTCTGTACAGTGGCAACAGTACATCATCACATTGCCAGACATCCACAGCAGTAGCACCTAAGAGAAATCATGACAAGATACAGTATATCTATTCGACTCATAGGTCTACTCTTGCTGCATCCATTTAGCAAAACATGTTTTTGAAAATCTTGATGGATGGCAGTTGAAGTGAAAATCATAGGGTACCTGTCCCAGTACACCAGATAAAGGAGACAACTTGTCCCAGTATACCAGTAACAGGAGACAACCTGTCCCAGTATACCAGTAAAAGGAGACAACCTGTCCCAGTACACCAGATAAAGGAGACAACCTGTCCCAGTATACCAGTAACAGGAGACAACCTGTCCCAGTATACCAGTAAAAGGAGATAACCAGTCCCAGTGTACCAGTAAAAGGAGACAACCTGTCCCAGTGTACCAGTAAAAAGAGTAAACCTGTCCCAGTATACCAGTAAAAGGAGACAACCTTTCCCATTGTACCAGTAAAAAGAGTAAACGTGTCCCAGTGTACCAGTAAAAAGAGTAAACGTGTCCCAGTGTACCAGTAAAAAGAGTAAACGTGTCCCAGTATACCAGGAAAAGGAGACAACCTGTCCCAGTAACAGGAGACAACATGTCCCAGTATACCAGTAAAAGGAGACAACCTGTCCCAGTATACCAGTAAAAGAGGGCAACCTGTCCCAGTATACCAGTAAAAGGAGACAACCTGTCCCAGTATACCAGTAAAAGGAGACAACCTGTCCCAGTATACCAGTAAAAGGAGACAACCTGTCCCAGTATACCAGTAAAAGGAGACAACCTGTCCCAGTATACCAGTAAAAGGAGACAACCTGTCCCAGTATACCAGTAAAAGGAGACAACCTGTCCCAGTATACCAGTAAAAGGGGGACACCTGTCCCAGTATACCAGTAAAAGGGAGCAACCTGTCCCAGTATACCAGTAAAAGGAGAGTTCCTAATCAGGACAAGTGGTTTTGTCTGTGTGACTCATGGGTGTGTGCACGTGTTTCTGTGTGTGTGGAGTTTAGAGACTAGTTATGGTTCATGTCCCCTACAGTACCATCATCATACAGACAGTCTGTCATCACTCTCATAGTGGAGAGACTAGTTATGGTTCATGTCCCCTACAGTACCATCATCATACAGACAGTCTGTCATCACTCTCATAGTGGAGAGAGTAGTTATGGTTCATGTCCCCTACAGTACCATCATCATACAGACAGTCTGTCATCACTCTCATAGTGGAGAGACTAGTTATGGTTCATGTCCCCTACAGTACCACCATCATACAGACAGTCTGTCATCACTCTCATAGTGAGAGTCTAGTTATGGTTCATGTCCCCTACAGTACCATCATCATACAGACAGTCTGTCATCACTCTCATAGTGAGAGTCTAGTTATGGTTCATGTCCCCTACAGTACCATCATCATACAGACAGTCTGTCATCACTCTCATAGTGGAGAGACTAGTTATGGTTCATGTCCCCTACAGTACCATCATCATACAGACAGTCTGTCATCACTCTCATAGTGAGAGTCTAGTTATGGTTCATGTCCCCTACAGTACCATCATCATACAGACAGTCTGTCATCACTCTCATAGTGGAGAGACTAGTTATGGTTCTGTCCCCTACAGTACCATCATCATACATGGTTTATGGTTCATGTCACAGTACCATCATCATACAGACAGTCTGTCATCACTCTCATAGTGGAGAGACTAGTTATGGTTCATGTCCCCTACAGTACCATCATCATACAGACAGTCTGTCATCACTCTCATAGTGAGAGTCTAGTTATGGTTCATGTCCCCTACAGTACCATCATCATACAGACAGTCATCACAGTGAGAGTCAGTTATGGTTCATGTCTGTCATCACTCTCATAGTGGAGAGACTAGTTATGGTTCATGTCCCCCCCTACAGTACCATCATCATACAGACAGTCTGTCATCACTCTCATAGTGAGAGTCTAGTTATGGTTCATGTCCCCTACAGTACCATCATCATACAGACAGTCTGTCATCACTCTCATAGTGGAGAGACTAGTTATGGTTCATGTCCCCTACAGTACCATCATCATACAGACAGTCTGTCATCACTCTCATAGTGAGAGTCTAGTTATGGTTCATGTCCCCTACAGTACCATCATCATACAGACAGTCTGTCATCACTCTCATAGTGAGAGTCTAGTTATGGTTCATGTCCCCTACAGTACCACCATCATACAGACAGTCTGTCATCACTCTCATAGTGAGAGTCTAGTTATGGTTCATGTCCCCTACAGTACCATCATCATACAGACAGTCTGTCATCACTCTCATAGTGGAGAGACTAGTTATGGTTCATGTCCCCTACAGTACCATCATCATACAGACAGTCTGTCATCACTCTCATAGTGAGAGTCTAGTTATGGTTCATGTCCCCTACAGTACCACCATCATACAGCCAGTCTGTCATCACTCTCATAGTGGAGAGACTAGTTATGGTTCATGTCCCCTACAGTACCATCATCATACAGACAGTCTGTCATCACTCTCATAGTGGAGAGACTAGTTATGGTTCATGTCCCCTACAGTACCATCATCATACCGACAGTCTGTCATCACTCTCATAGTGAGAGTCTAGTTATGGTTCATGTCCCCTACAGTACCATCATCATACAGACAGTCTGTCATCACTCTCATAGTGGAGAGACTAGTTATGGTTCATGTCCCCTACAGTACCATCATCATACAGACAGTCTGTCATCACTCTCATAGTGAGAGTCTAGTTATGGTTCATGTCCCCTACAGTACCATCATCATACAGACAGTCTGTCATCACTCTCATAGTGGAGAGACTAGTTATGGTTCATGTCCCCTACAGTACCACCATCATACAGACAGTCTGTCATCACTCTCATAGTGAGAGTCTAGTTATGGTTCATGTCCCCTACAGTACCATCATCATACAGACAGTCTGTCATCACTCTCATAGTGAGAGTCTAGTTATGGTTCATGTCCCCTACAGTACCACCATCATACAGACAGTCTGTCATCACTCTCATAGTGAGAGTCTAGTTATGGTTCATGTCCCCTACAGTACCATCATCATACAGACAGTCTGTCATCACTCTCATAGTGAGAGTCTAGTTATGGTTCATGTCCCCTACAGTACCACCATCATACAGACAGTGGCAGAGACATTACAGTGGGATGATGAGAGAGCGTAGCCCACTAGGGGCCGAGAGGAGGAGAGGAAGTCGACTCAATAAGATGCATATCTGTCTAGGCTGGGGACGGGAAATCACGGTACACCCCCATGGTTGGCTGGCTGGTTGAGGCAGCGTCTCAGCGCCTCTCACAGAATGCATGCCGACACAAGCACCCATTGCATGCACGCATTGCACACACACACACACACACACACACACACACACACACACACACACACACACACACACACACACACACACACACACACACACACACACACACACACACACACACACACAGGGCCTGATTGCAGCCATTTGTTAATTGCTCAGGTTTATTTTGGTGGTTGCCCTCCTGCTAGTTATTGAGTATTTTGGTGCTCCTTTGCTTAATGAGGACTGGCACTTGGCTGTCCCCCCCCCCCCTCTCTCTCTCTTCTCCCTCCTCCCTTCTTCACCCTGCGCCACTTCTCTCTTTCTCCCTCCTTTACCTCCTCCTCCGCATCAATAACAGCACAGCTGCCCACAATCTCCCTTCTCTCCCTCTCTACCCTCCTCCATCCACCCAGTTTCCCTCTACCTCCATCCTCTCCTCTCCCCTCTCCCTTCATCCTCTACTCTCTCCCCTGGCTGCGTAACCTCTGCACTGCAACATAGTCAAGCTGGCTGGACCTGCTCTGAGAGACTACTGAACCACCTCTGTAGCTTGGCCTTGCTCTGCCAGGCCTAAAGATGCTTGAGACCAGCATTATAACCTCAACACATGCATACTGTACCCACCCCAACCCCTTTTCACTACCTCCCTGAAGGGATGGAGGGAGAGGGGAGAGGTTGGAGGGAGAGGAGAGGAGATGGGATGAAGGGAGAGGGAGAGGGGATGGAGGGAGGGAGAGGAGAGGAGAGGAGAGGAGAGGAGAGGAGAGGAGAGGAGGGAGGGGAGGGGAGGGAGGGGGAGGGGAGGGGAGGGGAGAGGATGGAGAGGAGAGGGAGAGGGAGAGGGAGAGGGAGAGGGAGAGGGAGAGGGGATAGGATGGAGGGATAAGGGAGAAGAGGGGAGAGGGGATGATGGAGAGGTCGAGAGGATGGAGGGGATGGAGGGAGAGGGGATGATGGAGAGGTCGAGAGGATGGAGGGAGAGGGATGGAGGGAGAGGGGATAGACTTAGAGGGGATGGAGGGAGAGGGGATGGAGGTTGAGGCGAGAGGATGGAGGGAGAGGGGATGGAGGGAGAGGGGAGAGGGACACTGGGTGGATGGAGGAATTGAGAGAGGGAGAACAGCCAAGTGCCAGTCCTCATTAAGCAAAGGAGCACCAAAATACTAAATAACTAGCAGGAGGGCAGCCACCAAAATAAACCTGAGCAATTAACAAATGGCTGCAATCAGGCCCTGTGTGTGTGTGTGTGTGTGTGTGTGTGTGTGTGTGTGTGTGTGTGTGTGTGTGTGTGTGTGTGTGTGTGTGTGTGTGTGTGTGTGTGTGTGTGTGTGTGTGTGTGTGTGTGTGTGTGTGTGTGTGGTCATAAACCTGGGTAAACCTAGAGGGCTAGCTCCGTTTGTTCCAGAGGTCTTAGGTTCTCTGAGGACAGGTAGCTTACCAATGAGCTTTTACATAAAAGATACATCCAACTAAAGCACGGTGTATTTAGTGATACAATGTATAGTACCATTCGGTAAGTGTAAAGTAGCATACATTACAGTTAAGCCTGCCTGTTAAGGAGTCTCCAGTCTTTCAGAGGTGTCGACTTTGTGACTCAGGCCAGTGGTTTCAGGATGTCTCCCTATGTCTGTCTGTCTGTCCATCTATCTGAGAGTGGCCCCTGCCCAGACCCACTGGCTGATGGGAAGAGTGTCCATTTCCGCCGAGTGTGTAAAATGTCATCTGTAATCTAGGAGCCAGAGCTGGAGAGTGCCGGATTAAGTGATATGACATGCTATTCTATAAAATCATTTCTTCGTAATTAATATTACCTGATTGAGCTAATCATGTAAATGTAATTAACTAGAGAGTCAGGGCACCACAAAATAATATTTATAGAGCTGTTATCTTCCAAATAAACTCTTAAAGACCTAGTAATATTTTACATCAATAGCAGTGAATATTAGTCGTCACCTTAATTCAGTCTCATCTGAAAGTTGTAAATTCTTGGTTATCTTCACGAACCCTGGCTAACAAGTTGAATCAGCAATACAAAATTGGGTTTAATTATTTATTTACTAAATACCTAACTAATCACACAGAATTACATATACAAAGAATGAATTATACCTTGATTACAAATTACGTCATAAAGGAAAACGTCCCTAGCGGGTGGAACAGATATCACAGCTTGTTAAACAAAAGAAAAGGGGCTGGGTTTGAGTGAAAGAGCGGGAAGACTGAGGAACAAAGGGAAAAAGCTGTGCTATCGTAAATACAGTATCTTATGCATTCTAAATTACCACCCATTTGGAAAAGGAAAATGCAATAAATATTTACTCTGAGCTGCGCTTCGGTAGGTTGGTGGTAGATGGAAGGCCGTGTTGCCAAACCGAGTCCTTTGTCCTTTGAAGAATGTCTCTGGTGGTCAATTGGATACGTTGTAGTAACGTCGTTGTGTGATAGACGGGATACTCTGTCTGTTCCTTCCTAACCATCGTTTGCAGCTGCTGTTGCTAACTCAACAGCTAGGAGGTATCACTTCTGTAGTGAATTAGAGTTCAAAGTTCATACCATTCGCAACCAAAGCTCACGCTGATGTTGGCTTCATTCTGTAGTCATCATCTGAACCATTCTGACATCGGACCGTCTTCCTCACATCCTCGGAACAGGAGGTTATATTGTCGTCAAGGCTTTATATAGGAAGGGAGAGGAGGGCGTGTTTGAAACGTTTTATAACCCATGTCCCTTCACAGGGGCGGGCCACTGATTAGGCAGAGCCCTATAAATGCTCCTTTAACCTTATGAAAACCCAAATCTCTCATTTGGAAGCTAAAATTACATTTAATCTCTTCACCAATAATTTTATATTCAAACATTTAAATTGAACAACAATTCCATGTGAATCCGATAACTACAATGTGCAGACTTTCCACTGTAGAGTTTATGTCATCTTATCATTGATGAGAATGTCTCAGATGACAACCGAACTGACATCATATTCATTAACTACCACCGCATATGTTCAATTGGTCGGATTACCAGAATATAGTTAATTTCACCCCACCTTCTGATGTTCCCAGAATCTCTGATAACTCAAGGGGTTTTAAAATTTCACATCAGTAGGGTAGAGAGAGGAAAAAGGGGGGAAGAGGTATTTATGACTTTCAGAAACCTACCCCCAGGCCAACGTCATGACAAGAGGTAGAGGAGAGGCTGAGAGCGAGAGAGAGAGAGAGAGAAAGAGAAAGAGAAGTAGATAGAGAGAAGTAGAGAGGTGAGACAAAACAGAGGCAGAGAGAGGGAGAAAACAGAGAGATAGTAGAGAGAGAGCAGACAGAGTGAGAGAGACCAGACAGAGAGAGAGCAGACAGAGAGAGAGAGCAGACAGAGAGAGAGCAGACAGAGTGAGACAGAGAGCAGAGACAGACAGAGAGAGAGCAGACAGAGAGAGAGAGCAGACAGAGAGAGAGCAGACAGAGAGAGAGAGAGAGAGCAGACAGAGAGAGAGCAGACAGAGAGAGAGCAGACAGAGAGAGAGCAGACAGAGAGAGAGCAGACAGAGAGCAGAAAGAGAGAGAGAGCAGACAGAGAGAGAGCAGACAGAGAGAGAGCAGACAGAGAGAGAGAGCAGACAGAGAGAGAGCAGACAGAGAGCAGAAAGAGAGAGAGAGCAGACAGAGAGAGAGCAGAAAGAGAGAGAGAGCAGACAGAGAGAGAGCAGACAGAGAGCAGAAAGAGAGAGAGAGCAGACAGAGAGAGAGCAGACAGAGAGCAGAAAGAGAGAGAGCAGACAGAGAGAGAGCAAACAGAGAGCAGAAAGAGAGAGAGCAGACAGAGAGAGAGCAAACAGAGAGCAGAAAGAGAGAGAGAGCAGACAGAGAGAGAGCAGACAGAGAGAGAGCAGACAGAGAGAGAGCAGACAGAGAGAGAGCAGACAGAGAGAGAGAGCAGACAGAGAGAGAGCAGACAGAGAGCAGAAAGAGAGAGAGAGCAGAGAAAGAGAGAGCTGACTGGTTGTGATGACGCAGGCAGACGCAGCCCTGATGATTTATTTATTTATTTTATTTCACCTTTATTTAACCAGGTAGGCCAATTGAGAGCAAGTTCTCATTTACAACTGCGACCTGGCCAAGATAAAGCAAAGCAGTGTGACAAAAACAACAACAGAGAGTTACACATGGGATAAACAAACGTACAGTCAATAACACAATAGAAAGATCTGCATACAGTGTGTGCAAATGAAATAAGGAGGTAAGGCAATAAATAGGCCAATAGTGGCAAAGTAATTACAATATAGCAATTTAACCTGGAGTGACAGATGTGCAGTTGAGGATGTGCAAATAGAAATACTGGTGTGCAAAAGAGCAGAAAAACAAAAACAAATATGAGGGATGAGGTAGGTAGTTGGTTGGATGGGCTATTTACAGATGGGCTGTGTACAGCTGCAGCGATCGGTAAGCTGCTCTGACAGCTGATGCTTAAAGTTAGTGAGGGAGATATAAGTCTCCAACTTCAGTGATTTTTGCAATTTGTTCCAGTCACTGGCAGCAGAGATGTCTGCTTTGAGGATAGAAAATTCTCTGCTGGAGTGAAGTATACTTGCTGAAATATACCTGCTGGAAGCGCGTGCTACGGGTGGGCGTTGCTATGGTGACCAGTGAGCTGAGATAAGGCGGAGCTTTAGCAAAGACTTATAGATGACCTGGAACCAGTGGGTTAGGCGACGAATATGTAGCGAGGACCAGCCAACGAGAGCATACAGGTCGCAGTGGTGGGTAGTATATGAGGCTTTGGCGACAAAACGGGAGATAGACTACATCCAGTTTGCTGAGTAGAGTGTCGGACGCTATTTTGCAAATGACATCGCCGAAGTCAAGGATCGGTAGGAAAGTCAGTTTTACGAGGGTATGTTTGGCAGCATGAGTGAGGAGGCTTTGTTACGAAATAAGACGAGTCTAGATTTAATTTTGGATTGGATATGTTTGATGTGAGTCTGGAAGGAGAGTTTACAGTCTAACCAGACACCTAGGTATTTGTAGTTGTCCACATATTCTAAGTCAGAACCGTCCAGAGTAGTGATGCTGGACGGGTGGGCAGGTGCGGGCAGCGATCAGTTGAAGAGCATGCATTTAGTTTTACTAACATTTAAGAGCAGTTGGAGGCCACTGAAGTAGTGTTGTATGGCATTGAAGCTTGTTTGGAGGTTTGTTAACACAGTGTCCAAAGAAGGGTCAGATGTAACAGAATGGTGTCGTCTGCGTAGAGGTGGATCAGAGAATTACCATCAGCAAGAGCGACATCATAGAAATATATACAGAGAAAAGTGCTGATTACCAATCTCATCCCTATTGTCTACTTTGAGCTCTGAGGTGATGGTTCAGCTCAGTGAATGGAGGGAATTTTACACATATCAACATTATTAAAAGGAGTTGGACTAAAGCAAGATCCAAAGCATAGGAAAAAGATCATGTTCACTCACTGTTTCCCTCCTTCCAAAGTGATTATTTATTGTTTTCTCTCAGGTCACTAATCTTTGAGTACTGTGATTACTGTACTGTTGTGATCTCTGTAGGTGATTACTGTACTGTTGTGATCTCTGTGAGGTGATTACTGTACTGTTGTGATCTCTGTAGGTGATTACTGTACTGTTGTGATCTCTGTAGGTGATTACTGTACTGTTGTGATCTCTGTAGGTGATTACTGTACTGTTGTGATCTCTGTGAGGTGATTACTGTACTGTTGTGATCTCTGTAGGTGATTACTGTACTGTTGTGATCTCTGTAGGTGATTACTGTACTGTTGTGATCTCTGTAGGTGATTACTGTACTGTTGTGATCTCTGTAGGTGATTACTGTACTGTTGTGATCTCTGTAGGTGATTACTGTACTGTTGTGATCTCTGTAGGTGATTACTGTACTGTTGTGATCTCTGTAGGTGATTACTGTACTGTTGTGATCTCTGTAGGTGATTACTGTACTGTTGTGATCTATGTCAGCGATTACTGTACTGTTGTGATCTCTGTAGGTGATTACTGTACTGTTGTGATCTCTGTAGGTGATTACTGTACTGTTGTGATCTCTGTAGGCGATTACTGTACTGTTGTGATCTCTGTAGGCGATTACTGTACTGTTGTGATCTCTGTAGGTGATTACTGTACTGTTGTGATCTCTGTAGGTGATTACTGTACTGTTGTGATCTCTGTAGGAGATTACTGTACTGTTGTGATCTCTGTTGTGATCTCTGTGAGGTGATTACTGTACTGTTGTGATCTCTGTAGGTGATTACTGGTGATTACTGTACTGTTGTGATCTATGCGAAGTGATTACTGTACTGTTGTGATCTCTGTAGGTGATTACTGTACTGTTGTGATCTCTGTAGGCGATTACTGTACTGTTGTGATCATGTAGGTGATTACTGTACTGTTGTGATCTCTGTAGGTGATTACTGTACTGTTGTGATCTCTGTAGGAGATTACTGTACTGTTGTGATCTCTGTAGGCGATTACTGTACTGTTGTGATCTCTGTGAGGTGATTACTGTACTGTTGTGATCTCTGTAGGAGATTACTGTACTGTTGTGATCTCTGTAGGCGATTACTGTACTGTTGTGATCTCTGTGAGGTGATTACTGTACTGTTGTGATCTCTGCGAAGTGATTACTGTACTGTTGTGATCTCTGTAGGTGATTACTGTACTGTTGTGATCTCTGTAGGCGATTACTGTACTGTTGTGATCTCTGTAGGTGATTACTGTACTGTTGTGATCTCTGTAGGAGATTACTGTACTGTTGTGATCTCTGTAGGCGATTACTGTACTGTTGTGATCTCTGTGAGGTCATTACTGTACTGTTGTGATCTCTGCAATTACTGATTACTGTTGTGATCTGTAGGTGATTACTGTATCTCTGTAGGTGATTACTGTACTGTTGTGATCTCTGTGATTACTGGCTCTGATGATTACTGTACTGTTGTGATCTCTGTAGGTGATTACTGTACTGTTGTGATCTCTGTGAAGTTATTACTGTACTGTTGTGATCTCTCTAGGTGATTACTGTACTGTTGTGATCTCTGCGAGGTGATTACTGTACTGTTGTGATCTCTGCGAGGTGATTACTGTACTGTTGTGATCTCTGTAGGTGATTACTGTACTGTTGTGATCTCTGTAGGTGATTACTGTACTGTTGTGATCTATGTGAGGCGATTACTGTACTGTTGTGATCTCTGTAGGTGATTACTGTACTGTTGTGATCTCTGTAGGTGATTACTGTACTGTTGTGATCTCTGTAGGCGATTACTGTACTGTTGTGATCTCTGCGAAGTGATTACTGTACTGTTGTGATCTTTGTATGTGATTACTGTACTGTTGGGATCTCTGTAGGCGATTACTGTACTGTTGTGATCTCTGCGAGGTGATTACTGTACTGTTGTGATCTCTGTAGGTGATTACTGTACTGTTGTGATCTCTGCAAGGTGATTACTGTACTGTTCTGATCTCTGTAGGTGATTACTGTACTGTTGTGATCTCTCTAGGTGATTACTGTTCTGATCTCTGTAGGTGATTACTGTACTGTTGTGATCTCTCTAGGTGATTACTGTACTGTTCTGATCTCTGTAGGTGATTACTGTACTGTTGTGATCTCTGCAAGGCGATTACTGTACTGTTGTGATCTCTCTAGGTGATTACTGTACTGTTCTGATCTCTGTAGGTGATTACTGTACTGTTGTGATCTCTGCAAGGTGATTACTGTACTGTTGTGATCTCTCTAGGTGATTACTGTTCTGATCTCTGTAGGTGATTACTGTACTGTTGTGATCTCTCTAGGTGATTACTGTACTGTTCTGATCTCTGTAGGTGATTACTGTACTGTTGTGATCTCTGTAGGTGATTACTGTACTGTTGTGATCTCTCTAGGTGATTACTGTACTGTTCTGATCTCTGTAGGTGATTACTGTACTGTTGTGATCTCTGCGAGGTGATTACTGTACTGTTGTGATCTCTGTAGGTGATTACTGTACTGTTGTGATCTCTGTAGGTGATTACTGTACTGTTGTGATCTCTGTAGGTGATTACTGTACTGTTGTGATCTCTGTAGGTGATTACTGTACTGTTGTGATCTCTGTAGGTGATTACTGTACTGTTGTGATCTCTGTAGGTGATTACTGTACTGTTGTGATCTCTGTGAGGTGATTACTGTACTGTTGTGATCTCTGCGAGGCGATTACTGTACTGTTGTGATCTCTGTAGGTGATTACTGTACTGTTGTGATTTATGTCAGCGATTACTGTATTGTTGTGATTTATGTGAGGTGATTACTGTACTGTTGTGATCTATGTTGGCGATTACTGTACTGTTGTGATCTCTGTAGGTGATGACAGTGACTGACTGACAGGCTTGAGAGCTTGTCATCTGGGTGGCATGGTAACAGGCACTGACAGACAGTCATGTGCGATCCCAGAGTAGCAGTCTTCCACCAACGGCCTGGCCTGCTACCCTGAAAATAAAATGTATGTGTTTATGACAGAGTGTGTGTCACTGAAAATGTGTGAGTGTGCGTGCCCATGACAACGTATGCACACGCCTATGTATGTGTGTTGGTACCAGTGAAGCCTAAAGAGCCAGTGGTCCTGTGAGACTGCAGAGAGTTCTGGATGTCAGTGGTCCTGTGAGACTGCAGAGAGGTCTGGATGTCAGTGGTCCTGCGAGACTGCAGAGAGTTCTGGATGTCAGTGGTCCTGTGAGACTGCAGAGAGTTCTGGATGTCAGTGGTCCTGTGAGACTGCAGAGAGTTCTGGAGGTCAGTGGTCCTGTGAGACTGCAGAGAGTTCTGGATGTCAGTGGTCCTGTGAGACTGCAGAGTGTTCTGGATGTCAGTGGTGCTGTGAGACTGCAGAGAGTTCTGGATGTCAGTGGTCCTGTGAGACTGCAGAGAGTTCTGGATGTCAGTGGTCCTGTGAGACTGCAGAGTGTTCTGGATGTCAGTGGTGCTGTGAGACTGCAGAGAGTTCTGGATGTCAGTGGTCCTGTGAGACTGCAGAGAGTTCTGGATGTCAGTGGTCCTGTGAGACTGCAGAGAGTTCTGGATGTCAGTGGTCCTGTGAGACTGCAGAGAGTTCTGGATGTCAGCGGTCCTGTGAGACTGCAGAGAGTTCTGGATGTCAGTGGTCCTGTGAGACTGCAGAGAGTTCTGGATGTCAGTGGTCCTGTGAACAAGTGTGCCCCATTCCAGTCAGCAGCCAAGGCTCTTAGCCTGATCAGTTTCTATGGCTCACCTACCAGCTGATCAATTATCTTCAGGAGAGGACACACACACACACACACACACACGCACACACACACACACACACACACACACACACACACACACACACACACACACACACACACACACACACACACACACACACACACACACACACACACACACACACACACACACACACACACACAGTTCTGTAGAGGTTAGCCCTTATTTTTGTGTATTTCGGTGTGTATGTATTAGGATCCCCATTAGCTGTTGCATGGCAGCAGCTTCTCTTCCTGGGGTTCGAAACGGGATTTTAAAAAATGACATTACAACAAACCGTAAGAACAGCCTACACCAAGACATTATTATTTTTACTTTCTTAAACATTTCTAATAGAAATTGTACAATACAACAATATTACTGTGTGTGTGTGTGTGTGTGTGTGTGTGTGTGTGTGTGTGTGTGTGTGTGTGTGTGTGTGTGTGTGTGTGTGTGTGTGTGTGTGTGTGTGTGTGTGTGTGTGTCCGGTCCAAGGATAGCCGTTCGCTGTATGCCAGTCACAGTACCCAGTATAATGATTCTGATTCTAATTTGTACCGTGACACAACCTTCAGTAACCAACTTCTGAATACAGATGCTGAACTTTACAAAACTGAGCAGTTGGCTACAATACATGGATGGTCAGAGGTTAGATATAGTCTATTATGGCTGTCGTTCAGAAGTATAACCCAGACGTGCTGTACACTGTGCAATGTTTGGGGTAGAATCTCCTTCCAACAGACACAAAGACCAACACTCCGACCCATTAGAAAAGAAGAACAGAGAGATCAATAGACAGAGATAGACAGTTAGCTCCATGAATCAGACAGTCAGCTCCATCACAGACAGACAGACAGCTCCATCAGCCAGACAGACAGCTAGACACAGACAGGAGGAACAGTGTGTGGGTGTCTTGTTGAAAGCCCAGCAACATGCTTGATCTCTCTCTGTGTGTGTGTCTGATCTCAGCCTTCATGTGCCAATGCCTTTTACTGTAAACAATGGTGAACCTGCATTAACTAAATGAACCCGCTCAGTGTGCAATCTGTTCCTAGAAAGAGACCATTAGAGATTGGAGAAAATGTGTGTGTGTGTGTGTGTGTGTGTGTGTGTGTGTGTGTGTGTGTGTGTGTGTGTGTGTGTGTGTGTGTGTGTGTGTGTGTGTGTGTGCTTGCATGCTTAAAGTACAATTCCACCGCTTTATAACCAGTTATGTTGTTAGTGTACATGCACTACTGTAATATATGATACACATTTTGTGTTTTTGTCATTTTTGAAGCTTCTGCATTGCCCTCGTCTACGGTATACTACAATTCCTAGAGTGCATTTCACCTCACAGGATGCAATGCTCCGCCCAGTCTGCAGACGAAGTTTATGTCATAAATTATGAGTGCATTTCAGATTACTTTTGGGTTGTAATTATACTGAACATAAATGTAAACGCAACAATTTCAACGATTTTACTGAGTTACAGTTCATATAAGGAAATCCGTAAATTGAAATAATCTATGGATTTCACATGACTAGTCAAGTGTTCAGCCATGGGTCGGCCTGGGAGGGCATAGGCACACCCAATCAAAATGAGTTTTTAACCCACTGTTCCCCTGTAGGCTGTCATTGTAAATAAGAAATTGTTCTTAACTGACTTGCCTAGTTAAAGAAAGATTACATTTAAAAAATATATTTTTTTTAAAGCCAGATGTGGAGGTCCTGGGCTGCCATGGTTACACGTGGTCTGCAGTTGTAAGGCTGGTTGGACGTCTGCCAAATTCTTTAAAATGACGTTGGAGGCGGTTTATGGTAGAGAACATTCAATTCTCTGGCAACAGGTCTGGTCGACATTCCTGCAGTCAGCATGCTTGTTGTGTGACACAACTGCACATTTTAGTGGCCTTTTATTGTCCCCAGCGCAAGGTGCTCCTCTGTAAGGATCAATATTTGAGAGAAATATTCAGCTCATGAAACCTAAGACCAACACTTTACATGTTGCATTTATATTTTTGTTCAGCATATATATTAGAATGCTTGCATGAATATCACAATGACTATATGTTCATGTCATTATCACCAATCAACTGGATTACTCAACAAAAAAATGTATATAGATGCTAACCAAAAGTTACTGTCTTAAACAGTCCAATCGGCATGTAGGTCTGTTACAACATTTAGAATGACATTTGCAGGCTGTTACGCACGCCTCTGTGAAGAGGGAATGCAACACCCTGCTACAACTCAACTCCCCGTGAAGTGAAAGAGGTATGGACTGTAGGTGTGAGTAAGGATGACAAAGGCAGAGAGTGGTACCGTTTACAAGGAATTTATCACTTCACACGGTAATATGGGGAAAAGGGGCTGGACAGAACCAAAGCAAAGAAAGTAAATGTCAAAGCCCCCTCTCCTACCTTACCTGCCTACCCACTACTTACCTAACCTCTCCTACCTTACCTGCCTACCCACTACCTATCTAACCTCTCCTACCTTACCTGCCCACCCACTACTTACCTAACCTCTCCTACCTTACCTGCCTACCCACTACTTACCTAACCTCTCCTACCTTACCTGCCTACCCACTACTTACCTAACCTCTCCTACCTTACCTGCCTACCCACTACTTACCTAACCTCTCCTACCTTACCTGCCTACCCACTACTTACCTAACCTCTCCTACCTTACCTGCCTACCCACTACTTACCTAATTTAGCACCACCTGGTGCCCTAACCAAAATACAGGGGGTGGTCCGCCCAGGTCTTACCTAGTGTGCCTAGACAGTGAATATACTACGGGTATATGTATGCCCGCGGATCTCTTGCCTAAGCACTCCCTAGGTGCCTTCCCCTTCCCCCTGGGAACAAATGAAACAGAATGTTACGGCCCCTCCTCTGCAGTGCAGGGGTGGTTCCTCCTGCAGGCAGAGGAGGTCGTTAGTGATTGGAGTCACCTGGGCTCAGGGTATTTAAACGGCTTCACTAATCACTCTCTCTGCTCCTCCAGGTATAATCCTGTTTTGTTTGTTCCTTTGTAGTTTTGCATAGTTTTCACTCAGTCATTCACACACACAGATTCATGTATCCCTGCACTTTACATACACCTTACATTATGATACTTTCACACCTCATTCCTTTTTCTTTGTTTAAAGTTAAGTTTTAGTTTACAATAAAGAACCTTTTTGATTGGCCTATACCCGTTGTCCATGTCCCCTCACTTTTGCCACAGGCTATGAGCCGGCCTGTGACAAGAATAACAAACTATTTCAATAATCAAAACACTGCATCCTATTGACACAAAGACATAACCAATCAGCTCCCTCAGCAACAACTAACATAGTACATACCAAATCTCTTTCTGAGAAACAACCAACATATGTTATAACCCTCAGCCATCAGTCTCCTCTCTCAACCATCAGTCTCCTCTCTCAACCATCAGCCTCCTCTCTCAGCCATCAGCCTCCTCTCTCAGCCATCAGCCTCCTCTCTCAGCCATCAGCCTCCCCTCTCAGCCATCAGCCTCCCCTCTCAGCCATCAGCCTCCCCTCTCAGCCATCAGCCTCCTCTCTCAGCCATCAGCCTCAGCAGTGATGTTTTTTTTCTTTCTGATCAACAGAACACTGGTTTTTATATAGCTTCAGAAGGCATTGGTAATTGGAGACAGCTGCGTCCTGACGAGGGGGCGGGGTCAGCTCTCCAATTAGCCATGGAATCGACCAATCAGCTGCTTGGGGGGGATTTCAGGAAGCCATCCTGAAATACACACCTAACAAACCACAACACAGAAACTGGGGAACGTAACACAGGCAAATCACTACAGAATCGAGGTCTCTCATGATTGAAGCCTGTATCTTTGGCGCTAATGTTAGCAATGCTAGCTATCTAAGTAGCTAACCCTGCTGCATCTGGAGAAGAAAACAAATTGACAATCAAAGCTAACAAACCTGAGCAACTGTACAAGCAACCATCCAACAACACTTTACGCCTATTGGAACTAATAAAAGTCTAATATTTAAAAGTCACTTTATAAATATATTTGGAAAGGGCACAACGGCAGCCAGAGCTGCAACTTCATTGGTGATCGTGGGAGGTGTTTTGCTGAATGAATTCATGGTTTGAGCCTTGAACAACAGAAAAATATTGGAGTAAGCCGACTATACAGTGGAAGTCGGAAGTTTACATACACTTAGACTGGAGTCATTAAAATTCATTTTTCACCACTCCACAAATGTCTTGTTAACAAACTATAGTTTTGGCAAATTGGTTAGGACATCTACTTTGTGCATGACACAAGTCATTCTTCCAACAATTGTTTACAGACAGATTATTTCACCTTATCACAATTCCAGTGAGTCAGAAGTTTACATACACTAAGATGACTGTGCCTTTAAACAGCTTGGAAAATTCCAGAAAATGATGCCATGGCTTTAGAAGCTTCTGATAGGCTAATTGACATCATTTGAGTCTATTGGAGGTCTGGTCGTTCAAATCGTTGAGTCGTTGAGACTTGGAAGCAATTTCCAAATGCCTAAAGGTACCACGTTCATCTGTACAAACAAAGTACGTAAGTATAAACACCATGGGACCACGTAGCCGTCATACCGCTCAGGAAGGAGACGCATTTTATCTCCTAGAGATGAACGTATTTTGATGCGAAAAGTGCAAATCAATCCCAGAACAACAGCAAAGGACCTTGTGACGATTCTGGAGGAAACAGGTACAAAGGTATCTATATCCACAGTAAAACGAGTCCTATTTCGACATAACATGAAAGGCCGCTCAGCAAGAAAGAAGAAGCCACTGCTCCAAAACCGCCAAAAAAGGCCAGACTACGGTTTGCAACTGCACATGGGAACAAAGATTGTACTTTTTGGAGAATTGTCCTCTGGTCTGATGGAACAAAAATATAACTGTTTGACCATAATGACCATCGTTATGTTTGGAGGAAAAAGGGGGTGGCTTGCAAGCTGAAGAACACCATCCCAACCGTTAAGCACGGTGGTGGCAGCATCATGTTGTGGGGGTGCTTTGCTGCAGGAGGGTCTGGTGCACTTCACAAAATAGATGGCTTCATGAGGAAGGAAAAATATGCGGATATATTGAAGCAATGTCTGAAGACATCGTCAGGAAATCGCAAATGGGTCTTCCAAATGGACAATGGTGCCAAGCGCACTTCCAAAGTTGTGGCAAAATGGCTTAAGGACAACAAAGTCAAGGTATTGGAGTGGCCATCACAAAGCCCTGACCTCAGTCCTATAGAAGATGTGCGGTCAGAACTGACAAAGCGTGTTTGAGCAAGGAGCAAATCTGATTCAGTTACACCAGCTCTGTCAGGAGGAATGGGCCAAAATTCACCCAGCCTCAGGCCTCCATTTATCCTCCATCCCTACCAGCCTCAGATCTCCATTTATCCCCCATCCCTGCCAATCTCAGACCTCCATTTATCCCCCATCCCTACCAGCCTCAGACCTCCATTTATCCCCCATCCCTACCATCCTCAGACCTCCATTTATCCCCCATCCCTGCCAGCCTCAGACCTCCATTTATCCTCCATCCCTACCAGCCTCAACCTCCATTTATCCCCCCATCCCTGCCAGCCTCAGACCTCCATTTATCCCCCATCCCTACCAGCCTCAACCTCCATTTATCCCCCATCCCTGCCAACCTCAGACCTCCATTTATCCCCCATCCCTACCAGCCTCAGACCTCCATTTATCCCCCATCCCTACCATCCTCAGACCTCCATTTATCCCCCATCCCTGCCAGCCTCAGACCTCCATTTATCCTCCATCCCTACCAGTCGCAACCTCCATTTATCCCCCATCCCTGCCAGCCTCAGACCTCCATTTATCCTCCATCCCTACCAGCCCCAATCTCCATTTATCCCCCATCCCTGCCAGCCTCAGACCTCCATTTATCCCCCATCCCTACCAGCCTCAACCTCCATTTATCCCCCATCCCTGCCAACCTCAGACCTCCATTTATCCCCCATCCCTACCAGCCTCAGACCTCCATTTATCCCCCATCCCTACCATCCTCAGACCTCCATTTATCCCCCATCCCTGCCAGCCTCAGACCTCCATTTATCCCCCATCCCTACCAGCCTCAGACCTCCATTTATCCCCCATCCCTACCAGCCTCAACCTCCATTTATCCCCCATCCCTACCAGCCTCAGACCTCCATTTATCCCCCATCCCTGCCAGCCTCAGACCTCCATGTTCCCCCATCCCTGCCAACCTCAGACCTCCATTTATCCCCCATCCCTGCCAGCCTCAGACCTCCATTTTATCCCCCATCCCTGCCAGCGTCAGATCCCCTTACACTTTACACACTTTCATGTGTGTGTGTGTGTCGTGAAACAACCCACCAGAAGCGAACACACATGCCATCTATAAAACAGGCTATTCTTTGGCTAGACATGTTAAACAGAGACAGAGGACCAAATCTGTTCTCCTCAGTCAAACTGTGAGGAAGACAAGAGAGAGTGTTAGATGGAAGAGACAGACTGTAGACAAACAGCCACACAGCAGTGGACCATTGCATGTGTTGAAGTATGTCTTGTCTACTGGATTCAGTATATATTTAGTTTTCAATGGATATGGTAACTGTCAGCAACGCAGTAGCTCTATAGGGAGGAAGAGGAGGAGGGGGAAGAGGAGGAGGAGGGGGAAGAGGATGAGGAGGGGGAAGAGGATGAGAAGGGGGAAGAGGAGGAGAAGGGGAGGATGAGGAGGGGGAAGAGGAGGGGATAGTTGCATAAGGTACATGATTCTTCCATGATTTTCTAATACAGAAATTGAACCTAGAGATTTTGATCTCTATGTGGTTGAACACTTTTTAAGACAGAGAAAAGAGAACATGTTTCACATGGCTTGTTTTACTGTGACTGACACAGTTGTTTGTGTTTTGACAGAGATATTTTATTGAGCCTAAATGAAGATTGAAAAAACATTATCACTTCACACACATACTTAGAAGGATTGTGAATTTAGAGCCGACTAGCTTTGAAACACTTACATATTGGAAACACTTACAAATGGGAAACACTTACATATTGGAAACACTTACAAATGGGAAACACTAACATATTGGAAACACTTACATATTGGAAACACTTACATATTGGAAACACTTACATATTGGAAACACTTACATATTGGAAACACTAACAAATTGGAAACACTTACATATTGGAAACACTTACATATTGGAAACACTTACATATTGGAAACACTTACAAATTGGAAACACTTACATATTGGAAACACTTACAAATTGGAAACACTTACATATTGGAAACACTTACATATTGGAAACACTTACATATTGGAAACACTAACAAATTGGAAACACTTACATATTGGAAACACTTACATATTGGAAACACTTACATATTGGAAACACATACATATTGGAAACACTAACAAATTGGAAACACGTACATATTGGAAACACTAACAAATTGGAAACACTTACATATTGGAAACACTTACATATTGGAAACACTAACAAATTGGAAACACTAACAAATTGGAAACACTTACATATTGGAAACACTTACATATTGGAAACACTAACAAATTGGAAACACTTACATATTGGGCCACTGACTTGTGTCAGCATAAGCTTTATAAAGAACTAATGAATGCTAACACACACACTCTCTCTCTCTCTCTCTCTCTCTCTCTCTCTCTCTCTCTCTCTCTCTCTCTCTCTCTCTCGTCATTCACTGATAACACTGTACAAGAGATAACCTGTTGGCAGAAGTGAGTGCATTGAAACTACTTTCAAATCGTTGTGCAACAGAAAGCAAAACAAGTGTGTTACTGATTAGGGAGGGGATAGAGTGGAGAGTTACTGATGAGGGAGTGGGAGAGAGTGGAGAGTTACTGTTGAGGGAGGGGGGAGAGAGTGGAGAGTTACTGTTGAGAGAGGGGAGAGTTTCTGTTGAGGGAGGGGGGAGAGAGTGGAGAGTTACTGTTGATGGAGGGGGGAGAGAGTGGAGAGTTACTGTTGAGAGAGGGGAGAGTTTCTGTTGAGGGAGGGGAAGAGTTACTGATGTGGGAGGGGAGAGAGTGGAGAGTTACTGTTGAGAGAGGGGAGAGTTACTGATTAGGAGGGGATAGAGTGGAGAGTTACTGTTGAGGGAGGGGAGAGAGTGGAGAGTTACTGTTGAGAGAGGGAGAGTTACTGATTAGGGAGGGGATGGGGAGAGTTACTGTTGAGGGAGCGGGGAGAGAGTAGAGAGTTACTGTTGAGGGAGGGGGAGAGTTTCTGTTGAGGGAGGGGAGAGTTACCGATGAGGGAGGGGAGAGTTACTGATGAGGGAGGGGAAGAGTTACTGATGAGGGAGGGGAGAGTTACTGATGAGGGAGGGGAGAGTTACTGATGAGGGAGGGGAGGGGGAGAGAGTGGAAAGTTACTGTTGAGAGAGTGGAGAGTTACTGATGAGGGAGGGGGAGAGTTACTGATGAGGGAGGGTGAGAGTTACTGTTGAGGGAGGGGGAGGGGGGGGGGAGAGTGGAGAGTTACTGTTGAGGGAGGGGAGGGGGAGAGAGGGAGCGTTTCTGTTGAGGGAGGGGGAGAGTTACTGTTGAGGGAGGGGGAGAGTTACTGTTGAGGGAGGGGAGAGTTACTGATGAGGGAGGGGAGGGGGAGAGAGTGGAAAGTTACTGTTGAGGGAGGGGGAGAGAGTGGAGAGTTACTGTTGAGGGAGGGGGAGAGAGTGGAGAGTTACTGATGAGGGAGTGGGGAGAGGGGAGAGTTACTGATGAGGGAGTGGGAGAGGGGACAGTTACTGTTGAGGGAGGGGGAGAGAGTGGAGAGTTACTGATGAGGGAGTGGGGAGAGGGGAGAGTTACTGTTGAGGGAGGGGAGAGAGGGGAGAGTTACTGTTGAGGGAGGGGGAGAGAGTGGAGAGTTACTGTTGAGAGAGGGAGAGTTACTGTTGAAGGAGGGGGAGAGAGGGGAGAGTTACTGTTGAGAGAGGGGAGAGTTACTGTTGAGAGAGGGGAGAGTTTCTGTTGAGGGAGGGGGAGAGTTACCGATGAGGGAGGGGAGGGGGAGAGGGGAGAGTTACTGATGAGGGAGGGGGAAAGTTACTGATGAGGGAGGGGGAGAGTTACTGATGAGGGAGGGGGAGAGTTACTGTTGAGGGAGGGGGAGAGTTACTGATGAGGGAGGGGAGAGTTACTGATGAGGGAGGGGAGAGTTACTGTTGAGGGAGGGGGAGAGTTACTGATGAGGTAGGGGGAGAGTTACTGTTGAGGGAGGGGAGAGTTACTGATGAGGGAGGGGGAGAGAGTGGAAAGTTACTGTTGAGGGAGGGGGAGAGAGTGGAGAGTTACTGATGAGGGAGGGGGAGAGAGGGGAGAGTTACTGTTGAGGGAGGGGGAGAGGGGAGAGTTACTGTTGAGGGAGGGGGAGAGAGGGGAGAGTTACTGTTGAGGGAGGGGGAGAGGGGAGAGTTACTGTTGAGAGAGGGGAGAGTTTCTGTTGAGGGAGGGGGAGAGTTACCGATGAGGGAGGGGGAGGGGGAGAGGGGAGAGTTACTGATGAGGGCGGGGGAGAGAGGGGAGAGTTACTGTTGAGGGAGGGGGAGAGGGGAGAGTTACTGTTGAGAGAGGGGAGAGTTTCTGTTGAGGGAGGGGGAGAGTTACCGATGAGGGAGGGGGAGGGGGAGAGGGGAGAGTTACTGATGAGGGAGGGGGAGAGTTACTGATGAGGGAGGGGGAGAGTTACTGATGAGGGAGGGGAGAGTTACTGTTGAGGGAGGGGGAGAGTTACTGATGAGGGAGGGGGAGAGTTACTGATGAGGGAGGGGAGAGTTACTGATGAGGGAGGGGAGAGTTACTGATGAGGGAGGGGAGAGTTACTGTTGAGGGAGGGGAGAGTTACTGATGAGGGAGGGGAGAGAGTGGAAAGTTACTGTTGAGGGAGGGGGAGAGAGTGGAGAGTTACTGATGAGGGAGGGGGAGAGTTACTGATGAGGGAGGGGGAGAGAGTGGAGAGGGAGGGGAGAGTTACTGTTGAGGGAGGGGGAGAGTTACTGATGAGGGAGGGGGAGAGTTACTGATGAGGGAGGGGGATGGGGGAGAGTTACTGTTGAGGGAGGGGGATGGGGGAGAGTTACTGTTGAGGGAGGGGGAGAGTTACTGTTGCTTTCTCCTCATATTTCCTCTAGTCCAGCTCTGTGTTCATCCAGCTCTATGGTCATCCAGCTCTATGGTCATCCAGCTCTATGGTCATCCAGCTCTGTGTTCATCCAGCTCTGTGGTCATCCAGCTCTGTGTTCATCCAGCTCTATGGTCATCCAGCTCTGTGTTCATCCAGCTCTATGGTCCTCCAGCTCTATGGTCATCCAGCTCTATAGTCATTGTTTAGCTAGCGTATTTATCCCGCTCTAGTTCTGCACCAAAAATATGTGTCTGCAGCTGTGTGTCTGCTGCTGCCCTTTGCCTTAGTTAAACTTCCATTCGTCTATCTGGAGAGATGAGAAATCCCAGTCGTTGACTTAGAGAGTTTATCATACCTGTTATGTGACCTTTGCCCCCTCCCTCCATCTCCCGTTTTCCCTCTCCCTCCCTCCAGACTCATACTCGGCTGCAGGCAGCGAGGGTAGCATCTCCACCTCCGTGGCGTCCCTGCCTCCGACCCTGACGGTTTCCTGTAGCTCCGCCCCCAGCTCCCCAGGCTCGCGACGTTCCGTAAGCACCTTGAAGAAGTGGCTGACCAATCCAGTCCGCAAGCTCAGCGCTGGTGCCGTCAACATCTCAGCCAGCTCCAAGGGGGAGCGGCAGGTCAGGAAGTTGGATGGGGGAAGCAAATCCCCTCCTCCTATTCCCCCTTCTAGGCACAGTCATGACCTGGGACTGGGCCTGGGAGGGCTGGGGCTTGGCAGACCCATAGGATCAGAGGACCACCTCACCACTATACTACCCATCACACACAAAGAGATGGTGAGTGGAGAGGCATTGCTAAGCACCAGTTTTACCTTTGTAAAGGTAGGTGTGTCCAAACTTTTGACTGGTACTGTACATACTTGTATGTAATGTAGGTGTTTGTATCCCTAGTGTCTCTTTGTGTGTGATGGGTAGTATAGTGGTGAGGTGGTCCTCTGATCCTATGGGTCTGCCAAGCCCCAGCCCTCCCAGGCCCAGGGATACAAACACCTACATTACATACAAGTATGTACAGTACCAGTCAAAAGTTTGGACACACCTACTCATTAAAGGGTTTTTCTTTAGAATAATAGTGAAGACATCAAAACTATGAAATAACACATATGGAGTAACCAAAAAAACACAGAGTGAAGGAAAAGCAGCCAACAAGTGCTCAGCTAATGTGGGAACTCCTTCAAGACTGTTGGAAAAGCATTCCAGGTGAAGCTGGTTAAGAGAATGTCAACAGTGTGCAAAGCTGTCATCAAGGCAAAGGGTGACTACTTTGAAGAATCTCAAATATCAAATATATTTAGACTTTTTTGGTTACTACATGATTCCATATGTGTTATTTCATCGTTTTCATTTCTTCACTATTAGTCTACAATGTAGAAAATAGTACAAATAAAGAAAAACCCTTGAATGAGTAGGTGTGTCCAAACTACTGACTGGTACTGTACATACAGGTTACATACAGTGAGGACTAGCTACTCTACATTGGGACTATTGGGACTATGGGTACTGACAGATTTGAAATGGAGCTCTTAAGTCAACTCCTCAGTATAATGTGTAGAAATCCCATAATATCTGTATCACAAGATAGGCCTATCAACAATAGGCTGATTGTCAAAGTGGTTGACAAAGTCATCCGCAGAGAGGGAGAGGTGGAGGATTAAGGAGGGAGGATAAGGTGGAAAATAGTTTCCTAGGGTTAGAGGCAGAAGCTTGAAATTTAGTGATAGAAAGTGGCTTTAGCAGCAGATACAGAGGAAGAGAAGGTAGAGAGGAGGGGGTGAAAGGATGATAGGTCCTCTGGAAGATTTGTTTTCCTCCATTTCCGCTCAGCTGCCGCAGCCCTGTTCTGTAAGATTGTAATGAGAGGGCCGAGCAGGCCGGCAGGAAAGGGGACAGTACGAGTCATAGGATGCAGAAAGGGAGGAGAGTAGGGTCGAAGAGGCAGAATCAGGAGACAGGAGGGAGAAGGATTTAGCAGAAGGCAGAGATGATAGGATAGAAGAGGAGAGAGAGAGTGAAGATTGTGATGACACATGACCATCTGGGTAGGCGCTGAGTGGTTAGGGTTGGAGGACAGGAGACAGAAAAGGAAACAACAACAAAAAGTAGTGATCAGAGACCTGGGGGGGTAGTGAGATTAGTAGGAGAACAGTCTCTAGTAAAGATGAGGTCAACTGTATTGTCTGACTTGTGATTTGGAGGGGATAGGGAAAGGGTTATGTTAAAAGAGACAGGGAGGGGAAAAAGAGAGTTGGAAAGAAATTAATCGAAGGCAGATGTCTCGAGGTGGAAGTCACCAAGTACGAAGAGCGGTGAGCCATCGTCAGGAAATGATCTCATTAAGGTGTCAAGCTCATTGAGGAAATCTCCAAGGCCACTTGGTGGGTGAAAGATGGAAAAAAATTAAGCTTAAGCTTTTTTGACAGCATGGAATTCACATGAGAAGATGGACTGGTGAGAAAATCTCCAGTTAGGAGAAATGAGTAGACGTGCCTCCACCGCGACGTCAAGGGATGCGCAGCATATTGCTCAGATGAACTAGGTGTTCTGGACTGCAGATCGGCAAGAATTCCACATAGGGGTTTTGCGCGCAAGGTACACTAAATTAGAAGGATTGCAACCAAGGAGTGGGGAGCATCTGTAAAGCAAACAGGTATGGAGAGGAGAGAGGAGAGGAGCAAACAGGTATGGAGAGGAGAGAGGAGAGGAGCAAACAGGTATGGAGAGGAGAGAGGAGAGGAGCAAACAGGTATGGAGAGGAGAGAGGAGAGGAGCAAACAGGTATGGAGAGGAGAGAGGAGAGGAGCAAACAGGTATGGAGAGGAGAGAGGAGAGGAGCAAACAGGTATGGAAAACACACACATAACTGCCAAAGCTACAAAAGAGCAAAATGAGATCATCTGAAATTAACTAAGCAATATATTCAAGTCAAATCAAATCAAATCCAATTTTATTTGTCACATACACATGGTTAGCAGATGTTAATGCGAGTGTAGCGAAATGCTTGTGCTTCTAATTCCGACAATGCAGTAATAACCAACAAGTAATCTAGCTAACAATTCCAAAACTACTACCTTATAGACACAAGTGTAAGGGGGATAAAGAATATGTACATAAAGATATATATATATATATATGAGTGAGTGATGGTACAGAGCGGCATAGGCAAGATACAGTAGATGGTATTGAGTGCAGTATATACATATGAGATGAGTATGTAAACAAAGTGGCATAGTTAAAGTGGCTAGTGATACATGTATTACATAAAGATGCAGTAGATGATATAGAGTACAGTATATACATATACATATGAGATGAATAATGTAGGGTATGTAAACATTATATTAGGTAGCATTGTTTAAAGTGGCTAGTGATATATTTTACATCATTTCCCATCAATTCCCATTATTAAAGTGGCTGGAGTTGAGTCAGTGTGTTGGCAGCAGCCACTCAATGTTAGTGGTGGCTGTTTAACAGTCTGATGGCGTTGAGATAGAAGCTGTTTTTCAGTCTCTCGGTCCTAGATTTGATGCACCTGTACTGACCTCGCCTTCTGGATGATAGCGGGGTGAACAGGCAGTGGCTCGGGTGGTTGTTGTCCTTGATGATCTTTATGGCCTTCCTGTGACATCGGGTGGTGTAGGTGTCCTGGAGGGCAGGTAGTTTGCCCCCTGTGATGCGTTGTGCAGACCTCACTACCCTCTGGAGAGCCTTACGGTTGTGGGCGGAGCAGTTGCCGTACCAGGCGGTGATACAGCCCGACAGGATGCTCTCGATTGTGCATCTGTAGAAGTTTGTGAGTGCTTTTGGTGACAAGCCAAATTTCTTCAGCCTCCTGAGGTTGAAGAGGCGCTGCTGCGCCTTCTTCACGATGCTGTCTGTGTGGGTGGACCAATTCAGTTTGTCTGTGATGTGTACGCCGAGGAACTTAAAACTTACTACCCTCTCCACTACTGTTCCATCAATGTGGATAGGGGGGGTGTTCCCTCTGCTGTTTCCTGAAGTCCACAATCATCTCCTTAGTTTTGTTGACGTTGAGTGTGAGGTTATTTTCCTGACACCACACTCCGAGGGCCCTCACCTCCTCCCTGTAGGCCGTCTCGTCGTTGTTGGTAATCAAGCCTACCACTGTTGTGTCGCCCGCAAACTTGATGATTGAGTTGGAGGCATGCGTGGCCACGCAGTCGTGGGTGAACAGGGAGTACAGGAGAGGGCTCAGAACGCACCCTTGTGGGGCCCCAGTGTTGAGGATCAGCGGGGTGGAAATGTTGTTGCCTACCCTCACCACCTGGGGGGCGGCCCGTCAGGAAGTCCAGTACCCAGTTGCACAGGGCGGGGTCGAGACCCAGGGTCTCGAGCTTGATGACGAGCTTGGAGGGCACTATGGTGTTAAATGCCGAGCTGTAGTCGATGAACAGCATTCTCACATAGGTATTCCTCTTGTCCAGATGGGTTAGGGCAGTGTGCAGTGTGGTTTAGATTGCATCGTCTGTGGACCTATTTGGGCGGTAAGCAAATTGGAGTGGGTCTAGGGTGTCAGGTAGGGTGGAGGTGATATGGTCCTTGACTAGTCTCTCAAAGCACTTCATGATGACGGAAGTGAGTGCTACGGGGCGGTAGTCGTTTAGCTCAGTTACCTTAGCTTTCTTGGGAACAGGAACAATGGTGGCCCTCTTGAAGCATGTAGGAACAACAGACTGGGATAGGGATTGATTGAATATGTCCGTAAACACACCAGCCAGCTGGTCTGCGCATGCTCTGAGGGTGCGGCTGGGGATGCCGTCTGGGCCTGCAGCCTTGCGAGGGTTGACACGTTTAAATGTTTTCCTCACGTCGGCTGCAGTGAAGGAGAGTCCGCATGTTTTAGTTGCAGGCCGTGTCAGTGGCACTGTATTGTCCTCAAAGCGGGCAAAAAAGTTATTTAGTCTGCCTGGGAGCAAGACATCCTGGTCCGTGACTGGGCTGGTTTTCTTTTTGTAATCCGTGATTGACTGTAGACCCTGCCACATACCTCTTGTGTCTGAGCCGTTGAATTGCGACTCTACTTTGTCTCTATACTGACGCTTAGCTTGTTTGATTGCCTTGAGGAGGGAATAGTTACACTGTTTGTATTCGGTCATGTTTCCGGTCACCTTGCCCTGATTAAAAGCAGTGGTTCGGGCTTTCAGTTTCACACGAATGCTGCCATCAATCCACGGTTTCTGGTTTGGAAATGTTTTAATCGTTGCTATGGGAACGACATCTTCAACGCACGTTCTAATGAACTCGCAGAACTGAGAGTGGTGTGGATCCTTCCTCTGTTTCTTGGCAGAACAACTCGGCAGAACTGTCTTAGTTTTGGCGACGGTCTTAGTTAAAGAGATTACTGTTCTTGAGCAAATATCTACATATAAGATCGAGATCAACTACCTTTTCTGTGTAAATATCTACCAACAGCTTGCCCAACCGCAGCCCATTGACAGTACAGTACCTCACCAATGAATACCAACGCAGTTGACTGCTACATGATTTACCCGTAGTTTACCCACATGATGTACATGTGGTGGATAGGCACAGTGTGATTACAGTCGCGATGCTAGTTAGTTATAATGATAACAGCCCTGGAGATGGTGATTCCGCTATCTTACTCCTGGGGATGTTTCTGACAGTCACAGTGTTGCAAGGATTTAATGTGCTGTTGATGTTTATGTTGTTGTGTTATGTTGAGTAATGATGTTCTCCCTCTGTGTGTGTGTGTGTGTGTGTGTGTGTGTGTGTGTGTGTGTGTGTGTGTGTGTGTGTGTGTGTGTGTGTGTGTGTGTGTGTGTGTGTGTTGTAGGAGTGCATGTATAGGTTGGCCAGTCCTGAGGAGCTTTCCTCAGCAACCCTAAACTCTCCCAGCTACTTGTCTGACTCACTACAGGGCTGTATTGCACTTGCCTACACACAGGTGAGTCAAACCACAGACACACATACAGCCCTCGCACACACACACACTGAAACGAACAAACAAATACACACACACACACACAAATCTGTCCCAACACACAGCCCTGTGTAACAAAGGTGGTTCAGTAAACCATGTTTGCATGTTGACAAACCTTGCCTGAAACCTGACAACTGGTGTTAGGCCCTTGAGCAAATGCCTAGGTCTAAGAGGCTAAACTAGGTAGATACAGACATACAATCTTATTGACATGGTCACAGATTACACAGTCAACTTATCCAACCATAAAAAAACACAATCAATCGGACTAATGAACTGATGAACTGATGAAACACTCTATTGATAATCTATAGAAGGCTTTAGCTGTTGCTGCTCAGTGTATATGGGGACAGGGGAGAGTCTAATGATTTCCTCTGAGGAAAAACAGACCGGTAGGTGACATGGGTACAACACAAGGCTTCGTTTCCATGGCGCCTGAGACAGACCTGGGTATGAAACATCTCAGGGTCCATTCTATCCGGAATCCTTGGGACGTCCCTACCCCCCATTGAAGTTGACTTTTTAAATAGTAAAGGTAGGCTAAAAGTGATTCACTTTTAGGTAAGGGTTGTTGTTATGGTTAAGGTAAGGGTAGGGGTTAAGGTTAGGGTTTAGAGTATGGACGTCCGAAGTATCCCAGATCACCGCCACCGCTGCTGGGCTTGGCTGATCAAACATAGTTTCTCGGGCCTCAGATACACATGCAGACACACACACCTAGATGAACTCAAGATCCTCTCAGAGTTCATCAATAGGAGGCAGTCCAGTGGGGAAGGTTTGTCAAGACTTCTTCCCAAACGGCACCCTATCTCCTACATAGTGCACTACTACAGGGAATAGGGTGTCATTTGGGACACAGACTAGTCAGGGTTGATAGATGCATTATGTGTGATAGATGCATTAACATACTACAAAGAAAATCCCTACAGATAAAAATAAAATGGCACTGAGAGGAGAAATGTCATGGAAGATGACTACTGTTCCAGGAAATGAGTCCAAACAATGGCTTTGCTCTTTCATTTACACATCAAACAATTGGAATTGTGTGAACGGCAACAGCAAATGGTATAGATGGCATTTGGAACAGAGAACAGGGTTGTAAGGGGGCCTGGATAGTGAACACTATGACAAAACATATCAGAGAGCCAGCGCTCATTCCTACTGGACTCTTACCAGGGTCAGTGTTGATAAAAGGGTTTGAAACCGAGTGGAACAAGGGAGCTATATCTGAACTTTTCCAATAACAACACAGATTTCCAAATGTTTTGTTACAGTGTGCCCTACTGAACATGACCCAGGGAGGGGGTCATTCCCCCTGCAGTTCATTATAGCAGCCAGTCATAAGGCTCTGATGGCAGGATTACACACAGTCAGAGACAGATGGGAGAGAAGGGAAGGAGATCACTGGTTCAGTCTGTACTGCCAGAAGAGGGAAGAGAGGAAAGAGAGGGAGAGAGAAAAATAGGTATTAAAGTATGTAGGTCAGTCATCTCAGGGTCTCTCTCTCCCTCTATCACTGTCATTCTCCAACTCTCTCTTTCTCTCTCTCCTTCCTCCCCTCCTTTGACAGATTTACTGTTTCTCTTTCAGGAAAGGAAGAGAAAAAGTTAAGACTTCTCAGAACACCCCCTCTACTTCTCTCTCTCACACACACAGACAGACAGACAGACAGACAGACAGACAGACAGACAGACAGACAGACAGACAGACAGACAGACAGACAGACAGACAGACAGACAGACAGACAGACAGACAGACAGACACCACACACACAAACCCTACCTACACCTCAATAAGGCATAAACAACAGGAGCACCATGCTCTCAGCTTTTATTAAAACTCTTACAGATTTAAAGTTGGCTTCTGTGTAGAAAAACAAAACAAGCACAATAGAGGAGTGAAGGGGGGGCGTAGAAAGAGAGCTGTGTGTGTGTGTATCTTTCCTGTGGGGTTCTACCAGATACAGAGAACATCTGGTAGTGATCCATGTCAAGCAGTCAGGGAGACCTGTCAGCCAGGGTAGAGCTCTGCTGGAGGGCTGGAGGCTTGGAGACCTGTCAGCCAGGGTAGAGCTCTGCTGGAGGGCTGGAGGCCTGGAGACCTGTCAGCCAGGGTAGAGCTCTGCTGGAGGCCTGGAGGGCTGGAGGCCTGGAGACCTGCCAGCCAGGGTAGAGCTCTGCTGGAGGCCTGGAGGGCTGGAGGCCTGGAGACCTGTCAGCCAGGGTAGAGCTCTGCTGGAGGGCTGGAGACCTGTCAGCCAAGGTAGAGCTCTGCTGGAGGCCTGGAGACCTGTCAGCCAAGGTAGAGCTCTGCTGGAGGCCTGGAGACCTGTCAGCCAGGGTAGAGCTCTGCTGGAGGCCTGGGGGGCTGGAAGCCTGGAGACCTGTCAGCCAAGGTAGAGCTCTGCTGGAGGCCTGGAGGGCTGGAAGCCTGGAGACCTGTCAGCCAAGGGAGAGCTCTGCTGGAGGCCTGGAGGGCTGGAGGCCTGGGGACCTGTCAGCCAGGGTAGAGCTCTGCTGGAGGCCTGGAGACCTGTCAGCCAGGGTAGAGCTCTGCTGGAGATGTTAATACCATCATACCGTTTCTGTAACATACTGGGGTATACTCTGTTATTATACAGCACACAAACCTATTTTAGGCAACAGGGATCTTGATCCAGGAGGGAACTGAATGTCTCTGCTGTACCCAAGAAAACTGATCTTGACATCTAGACACCTAGTTAGCACGCTAGCAAACCAAATGCGTAGCTGGAGTCCTGAGCTGGATAACATATATTTGACACATCTTAAATGTCTTATAGTTCTACTTAACTGATAGTTATAAGCAGTGGCGTAGCACGCACCCTACACCACACACAGAGAAGTATACACCAACACAACCACACACACACTGTGTGCTCTGCAGCTTTAGTGAAATGACACATTTGCAGAAGTTGATGGGAAATAAAAGCCCATATACACTACATGACCAAATGTATGTGGACAACTGCTCGTCGAACATCTCATTTCAAAATTATGGGCATTAATATGGAGTTGGTCTCCCCCTTGCTGCTATAACAGCCTCTACACTTTCGGGAAGGCTTTCAACTAGATGTCGGAACATTGCTGCGGGGATTTGCTTCCATTCAGCCACAAGAGCATTAGTAAGGTCGGGCACTGATGTTGAGGGTTTAGGCCTGTCTCGTAGTCAGCGTTCCAATTTATCCCAAAGGTGTTCAATGGGGTTGAGGTCAGGGCTGTGTGCAGTCAAGTTCTTCCACAACGACCCCGACAAACCATATCTGTAAGGACATCACTTTGCACGTCAGTTAAGAACAAATTCTTATTTTCAATGACTGCCTAGGAACAGTGGGTTAACTGCCTTGTTCAGGGGCACAATGACAGATTTTTACCTTGTCAGCTCGGGGATTCAATCTTGCAAGCTTTTGGTTACTAGTCCAACGCTCTAACCCCTAGGTTACCTGCCGGCATTGTCATACTGAAACAGGAAAGGGCCTTTCTCAAATTGTTGCCACAAAGTTGGAAGCACAGAATCGTCTAGAATGTCATTGTTGGCTGTAGCATTAAGATTTCCCTTCACTGGAACTAAGGGGCCTAGCCCGAACCATGAGCAACAGCCCCTGACCATTATTCACCCTCCACCAAACTTTACAGTTGGCACTATGAGTTGGGGCAGGAAGCATTCTCCTGGTAGGAGCTATAAGAGGATGGGCTCATTGTAATGGCTGGAATGGAATAAATGGAACGCCAGCCATTACAATGAGCCCATCTTACTATAGCTCCTCCTACCAAACTTCTCAGCTCCTCTGGTGTGTATGCTTGGCCAGGCGTAAATAGGTTGACATCCACTATTCTAAAATTATGTACATGCCGATCGGAAGACTGTTGCCAATGAACATGACACTGAACAAGAACAAGATATTGTATGTTCAGACAAGCATACAAGTGTATGTTACTGCTGACACAAGCATTGAGCTAATCATGTAAATGTAATTAACTAGAGAGTCAGGCACCACAAAATAATATTTATAGTGCTGTTATCTTCCGAATAAACTCTTAAAGACCTAGTAATATTTTACATCAATAGCAGTCAATATTAATCCTCATCTTAATTCAGTCTCACCTGAAAGTTGTAAATTATTGGTGGCTGCACAAACCCTGGCTAACAATTTGAATCAGCAATACAAAATTGGGTTTAATTATTTATTTACTAAATACCTAACTAATCACACAGAATTACACATACACATAATTAAATCATAACTTGATTACTTATTACGTCATAAAGGAAAACGTCCCTAGCGGGCGGAACAGATATGACAGCTTGTTACACAAAAGAAAAGGGCTGGGTTTGAGTGAAAGAGCGGGAAGACTGAGGAACAAAGGGAGAAGCTGTGTTATCGTAAATACAGTATCTTATGCATTCTAAATTACCGCCCATTTGGAAAAGGAAAATACAATAAATATTTACTCTGAGCTGCGCTTTGGTAGGTTGGTGGTAGATGGAAGGCCGTGTTGCCAAACCGAGTCCATTGAAGAATGTCTCTGGTTTGTCAATTGGATACGTTGTAGTAACATCGTTGGGTGATAGACGGGATACGCTGTCTGTTCCTTCCTAACCCTCGTTGCATCTGCTGTTGCTAACTCAACGGCTAGGAGGTATCACTTCTGTAGTGAATAAGAGTTCAAAGTTCATACCATTCGCCAAAGCTCACGCTGATGTTGGCTTCGTTCTGTAGTTATTATCTGTACCATTCTGACATAGGACCGTCGTCCTACATCCTCGGAACAGAAGGTTATATGGTCGTCAAGGGCTTATATAGGAAGGGAGAGGAGGGCGTGTTTGACAGGGGCGTGCTTCACAGGGGCGGGCCACTGATTGAGCAGAGCCCTGTCTTACATTTTAGAAGCTAAAATCACATTTCATCCCATCACGAATAATTCCATATTCAAACATTTAAATTGAACAACAATTCCATGTGAATCTGATAACTCTGATGTGTAGACTTTCCACTGTAGAGTTTATGTCATCTTATCATTGATGAGAATGTCTCAGATGACAATGACATCATATTCATTAAGTACCACCCCATATGTTCAATTGTTCGGATTACATTTACATTTACATTTAAGTCATTTAGCAGACGCTCTTATCCAGAGCGACTTACAAATTGGTGCATTCACCTTATGACCTCCAGTGGAACAGTAGTGCATCTAAATCTTTTCAGGGGAGGGGGTGAGAGGGATTACTTTATCCTATCCTAGGTATTCCTTAAAGAGGTGGGGTTTCAGGTGTCTCCGGAAGGTGGTGATTGACTCCGCTGTCCTGGCGTCGTGAGGGAGTTTGTTCCACCATTGGGGGGCCAGAGCAGCGAACAGTTTTGACTGGGCTGAGCGGGAACTGTACTTCCTCAGTGGTAGGGAGGCGAGCAGGCCAGAGGTGGATGAACGCAGTGCCCTTGTTTGGGTGTAGGGCCTGATCAGAGCCTGGAGGTACTGAGGTGCCGTTCCCCTCACAGCTCCGTAGGCAAGCACCATGGTCTTGTAGCGGAATTACCAGAATATAGTTAATTTCCCCCCACCTTCTGATGTTCCCAGAATCTCTATGTTAACCAAGGTTTTTGCAAATGTAACATCAGTAGGGTAGAGAGTAGAGCTCGACCGATTATGATTTTTTTCAATGCCGATACCAATAATAAGACAATTACAACAGTACTGAATGAACACTTATTTTAACTTAATATAATACATCAATAAAATAAATTTAGCCTCAAGTAAATAATGAAACATATTCAATTTTGTTTAAATAATGCAAAAACAAAGTGTTGGAGAAGAAAGTAAAAGTGCAATATGTTCCATGTAAAATATGTGCCATATAAGAAAGCTAACGTTTCAGTTCCTTTCTCAGAACATGAGAACATATGAAAGCTGGTGGTTCCTTTTAACATGAGTCTTCAATATTCCCAGTTAAGAAGTTTTAGGTTGTAGTTATTATAGGAATTATAGGACTATTTCCCTCTATACCATTTGTATTTCATTAACCTTTGACTATTGGATGTTCTTATAAGCACTTTAGTATTGCCAGTGTAACAGTATAGCTTCCGTCCCTCTCCTCGCTCCTCCCTGGGCTCGAACCAGCAACAAAACAACAATTAGTGCGCGCTAACTAGCTAGCCATTTCACTTCGGTTACACGAGCCTCATCTCGGGAGTTGATAGGCTTGAAGTCATAAACAGCGCAATGCTTGACGCACAACGAAGAGCTGCTGGCAAAACGCACGAAAGTGCTGTTTGAATGAATGTTTACGTGCCTGCTCTGCCTACCACCGCTCAGTCAGATACTTGTATGCTTGTATGCTCAGTCAGATTATATGCAACGCAGGACACGCTAGATAATATGTAGTAATATCATCAACCATGTGTAGTTAACTAGTGGTTATGATTGATTGTTCTTTATAAGATAAATTTATTGCTAGCTAGCAACTTACCTTGGCTTACTGCATTCCCGTAACAGTCTCCTTGTGGAGTGCAACAAGAGAGAGGCAGGTGTTTATTGCGTTGGACTAGTTAACTGTAAGGTTGCAAGATTGATCCCCGAGCTGACAAGGTGAAAATCTGTCGTTCTGCCCCTGAACAAGGCAGTTAACCCACTGTTCCTAGGCCGTCTTTGAAAATAAGAATGTGTTCTTAACTGACTTGCCTAGTTAATTAAATAAAGATTAAATAAAGGTGTTAAAAATTATTATTATGATTTTTTTAAATCGGCAAATCGGTGCCCAAAAATACAGATTTCCGATTGTTATGAAAACTTGAAATCGGCCCTAATTAATCGGCCATTCAGATTAATCGTTCGACCTCTAGTAGAGAGAGGAGAAAGGGGGGAAGAGGTATTTATGACTGTCATAAACCTACCCCTCAGGTCAACGTCATGACACCACACTCCGTTACTTGTCCAATATTTCAATGTTTTGTACCGGGTTGCTTTTTTTGAGCTGGTCTGTAGCCCTCTCTACCTCCCCCTTTCCCCTTCTTTCTTTCTCTTCCTCACTTCTTTTTCATGGTGACTTCACCACATCCAACACCAGAGTTCCTAAACTTTGTCCTGGCTTATAAAAATAACCAACTCATTTGGTAAACCCTGCCTTACACCATTATTAGTGACAGTGAGATCCCCTTCATTCTGGTCCATAGTGTCTGGCTGCTCCCCCTCCCTCCCTGGTCACCTTGGCGACCTGCATCATTATCCTCCCATTCTCTCTCTCACTTTGCCTCTCCTTCTCTCTTTACCTCACCCTGCCTCCCTCTTCCTTATTTGATCTATCTAACACATTGCCTCCATCTTTCTCTCTCCCTCTATCCCTCCACTTTACCCTTCTCTCTCTCTCTCTCTCTCTCTCTCTCTCTCTCTCTCTCTATCTTCAGATTGTCAACGGACCACAGATTATATCATAACCCTATTCCCTGTCCCATCTGTTTGACCAGGATACTCAGTCCACCAATGTCTATCCAGATGACAATGTCTCAGTATTGATGGACAACACCCCCAGCCAATCATCAGCGGCTGACAGTGAGGAGGAGAGGAGGAGTGCCTTAGAGAAGAGCATGTAAGTGACTCAACTGTAATTACACAACACTGCCCTTACTACCCCTTACTCTAAAACTGACCAAAGTTTGATGTACAACACAGCATTTCCATGAGCATCATGTATGGCTGCAAACAATTATCTTAAAGGGGCAATCTGCAGTTGAAACAATTACAAATGGGTTCATCCCACCACTGTTTTGGTGAAGGATTGTCCATTTGGAAGACCCACCAAGCTTTAAATTCCTGACTGATGTCTTGAGATGTTGCCTCAATATATCCACATTATTTTCCTTCCTCATGATGTCATCTATTTTGTGAAGTGTGCCAGTCCCTCCTGCATTAAAGCACCTCCACAACATGATGCTGCCACCCCCGTGCTTCACGATTGGGATGGTGTTCTTCGGCTTGCAAGCCTCCCCCTTTTTCATCCAAAAATAACGATGGTCATTATGGCCAAGCAGTTCTATTTTTGTTTCATCAGACCAGAGGACATTTCTCCAGAAAGTACAACCTTTGTCCCCATGTGCAGTTGCCAACCGTAGTCTGGGATTGATTTGCACTTTTCGCACCAAAGTACATTCATCTGTAGGAGACAGAACGCGTCTCCTTCCTGAGCGGTATGACGGCTGCGTGGTCCCATGGTGTTTATACTTGCGCACTATTGTTTGTACAGATGAACACGGTACCTTCAGGCGTTTGGAAATTGCTCCTAAGGATGAACCAGACTTGTGGAGGTCTACAATATTTTTTCTGAGATCTTGGCTGATTTCTTTTGATTTTCCCATGATGCCAAGCAAAGAGGCACTGAGTTTGAAGGTAGGCCTTGAAATACATCCACAGGTACACCTCCAATTGACTCTAATGATGTCAATTAGCCTATCAGAAGCTTCTAAAGCCATGACATAATTTTCTGCAATTTTCCAAGCTGTTTAAAGGCACAGTCAACTTAGTGTATGTAAACTTCTGACCCACTGGATTGGTGGTACGGTGAATTATAAGTGAAATAATCTGTCTATAAACAATTGTTGGAAACATTTCTTGTGTCATGCACAAAGTAGATGTCCTAACCAACTTGTCAAAACTATAGTTTGTTAACAAGAAATTTGTGGAGTGGTTGAAAAACGAGTTTTAATGACTCCAACATAAGTGTATGTAATCTTCTGACTTCAACTGTACATATAGTTATTTTAAAAGTCGAAAAATGATGTAACAAATGCAGATTGCCCCTTTTAACAGACAGGACTGTTTGGAAAGACTTTTCATTGATGGGGATGACCAACACTTAGTATCGTCTCTCTGTCCAGGTACGTACTGAAGGAACTCCTAGAGACAGAGAAAGTGTATGTGGAAGACCTGGGGTGCATAGTAGAGGTGAGAATACTGTATTAGAACCATTTCCAGGGACAGTGATATCAACAGCGGCAGCAGAAACCACCGTTTCACTGCTGGAGTTTGAAATCTGACAACTTTTGTATCAACCAAGGCAGAAGAAGAACCGGCACCCATTTATTCAATGATTTGGCCTGGAAATCATTGTCAACGCAACACCATCAGTTTCTTTCAACACAGCTTTGTCTGGCTCCAAAAACAGACATTTATTTTATTGGGTCTGATTTTATTAATATATATATTAGTATCGTGTTACAAAACTTTTAATCTGACAGAGTTTGATATATTCTAAGTGAAGAAATTGAAGACTTGAAGACAGTTATTTCTGGCCCAGTGATGTTATGGCAACATAATATCGACCTGCCTATGTTTGGAAAGCTTTTCCAAGTCAGAAATAGTTGTTTTCCAGGTAATTAGGTATGTACATTATATGTGGCGGAACTACATAGACTTTAGCTCAACAGGTTAGCACAGTCTTGTTGTGTGCAGGAGACCTGGGCTTGAATCCCAGTCAGTAAGTACAGGATATGAGATCTGAGGTTGGGTGTATGTTTCCTGTACAGGGCTACATGGTCACTATGACTAGTAAAGGTATACCAGCCGACATGAAGGGAAAAGACAAGATCGTGTTCGGAAACATTCATCAAATTTTCGACTGGCATAAAGAGTGAGTATCGGAGATACTGTACAGTGTGTGTGTGTGTGTGTGTGTGTGTGTGCGTGGTGTTTATAACCTGTCTCTCTCTCTCTAGCTACTTCATGGGAGAGCTGGAGAAATGTATAGCAGAACCAGAGAGACTGGCCCAACTTTTCATAAAGCATGTGAGTCTACACACACGGACACACACAGGGACACACACACAGACACACACACACACACGGACACACACAGGGACACACACACAAGCACATGGACACACACAGGGACACACACACAGACACACACACACTGACACACATGGACACACACACAAGCACATGGACACACACAGATACAGGTGTGTCCTGTGTCGATTTGGGGTCTGTTGAGGTATAACGCTGTAAGGAAACACATGAAAAGCTCCTGTTTATCCACCAACACATCTCTGTATTTCAGCTGCTAGCATTCGCCCCCTCACTTGCACTCGCACCCTCACACACACACAAACACAAACACACACACACACGTTTCCCCCTCCACTTCCTTGTTGTTGATACCAAGGATTTCAGACCTGCCTGTGTTTTCCCAGCCACAGACAGGCGGGCTAGCATCTTGACCAGCCCAGACAGAACCGGTCAGTCGGGAAGCGTGTGTGTGGCTGGACCGAGCGGTCAGGAAGCGTGTGTGTGGCTGGACCGAGGGGTCAGGAAGCATGTGGAGAAAAACAGCTGCAGTTTGAAGAAGCAAACAGAAAAAAGCCACATGAATAAGAATCCGTAATAATAAACACTTGACTAGACTCTTTGATATGGTGGCTATTTTCCTCCGGCCCTAAAGATGACTATATCTGTACTGTATCTGGTCGATAAACTGCTGATCAACAGAGATTTTTTTACTGAGCGGTCCCAAATATACTGATCAAAAATATAAACGCAACAGATAAAGTATTGGTCCCAAGTTTCATGAGCTGAAATTTAAGATCCCAGTAATGTTCCATTCACACACAAAAAGCATATATCTCTGAAGTCTTGTGTACAAATTTGTTTTCATCCCTGTTAGTGAGCATTTCTCCTTTGCCAAGATAATTCATCCACCTGACAGGTGTAGCATATCAAGAAGCTGATTAAACAGCATTATCATTACACAGGTGAACCTTGTGCTGGGGACAATAAAAGGCCACTCTAAATGTGCAGTTTTGTCTCACAACACAATGCCAGAGACGTCTCAAGTTTGTGCAATTGGTATGCTGACTGGAATGTCCACCAGAGCTGTTGCCAGAGAATTGAATGTTAATTTATCTACCATAAACTACCTCCAACGTCGTTTTAGAGAATTGTGCAGTCGGTCCGACTGGCATCACAACCGCACACCACGCGTTTGGGTTGTGTGGGCGAGCGGTTGCTGATGTCAATGTTGTGAATCGAGTGTCCCATGGTGGCAGTTATGGTATGAGCAGAGCAGGCATAAGCTACGGACAACAAACACAATTGCATTTGAACTGTTGACGATTCGAATGCACAGAGATACCATGAGGAGATCCCGAGGCCCATTGTCAGGCCATTCATCCGCTGCCATCACCTCATGTTTCAGCATGATCATGCACAGTCGGGGCGGCAGGGTAGCCTAGTGGTTAGAGTGTTGGACTAGTAAACGAGTTCAAATCCCCGAGCTGACAAGGTACAAATCTGTCGTTCTGCCCCTGAACAGGCAGTTAACCCACTGTTCCTAGGCCGTCATTGAAAATAAGAATTGGTTCTTAACTGACTTGCCTAGTTAAATAAAGGTAAAATAAAATAAAATGTAAAAAACAGTCCCATTTAGCAAGGATCTGTATACAATTGCTGGAAGCTGAAAATGTCCCAGTTCTGTCATGACCTGCATACTCACCAGACATGTCACCCATTGAGCATGTTTGGGATGATCTGAATCAAAGTGTACCGTTGCTGCCAATATCCAGCAACTTTGCAAAGCCATTTGAAGAGGAGTGGGACAAAATTCCACAGGCCACAATCAACAGCCTGCTCAACTCTATGTGAAGGAGATGTGTCGCGCTGCATGAGGCAAATGGTGGTCACACCAGACACTGACTGGTTTTCTGATCCACGCTCCTTTTTTTTATGTATCTGGGACTACAGTAATAGATGCATATCTGTATTCCCAGTCATGTGAAATCCATAGATTAGGGCCTAATTAATTTATTTCAATTGACTGATTTGTCTGTATAAACAAACACACACACACACACACACACACACACAAACACACACACACACACACACACACACACACACACACACACACACACACACGCACACGCACACGCACACACACACTCCCAGGTTTACTACAGCTCTTCTTCTTTCATCTGACAATTAGTCACACTGGAGGTAGAGAGGTAGAGAGAGAAGAGAGAGAAGGGAGAGAGAGTATGTGAGAGAAATAGAGGAAGAGAGAAAGAGTTTCGCTTAAAGACAAATAATTGTTTCTTTGTTCTGATCCTTCCTTTTACTGGGTAATGGCTCAGAGAAAGACATCATCACACATTGATCTTTGAAGATTCCAGATACATTTTTGCCAGTCAAACAGACATATTAATTTGTGCATACCCTTGGTTTTGTTACCTCCTCGTTTTACAAACCCTTGGTTTTGTAACCTCCTCATTTTACAAACCCTTGGTTTTGTAAACTCCTCATTTTACAAACCCTTGGTTTTGTAACCTCCTCATTTTGTAAACCCTTGGTTTTGTAACCTCCTCATTTTACAAACCCTTGGTTTTGTAACCTCCTCATTTTACAAACCCTTGGTTTTACAAAAACCCTTGGTTTTGTAACCTCCTCGTTTTACAAACCCTTGGTTTTGTTACCTCCTCATTTTACAAACCCTTGGTTTTGTAACCTCCTCATTTTGTAAACCCTTGGTTTTGTAACCTCCTCGTTTTACAAACCCTTGGTTTTGTTACCTCCTCATTTTACAAACCCTTGGTTTTGTAACCTCCTCATTTTGTAAACCCTTGGTTTTGTAACCTCCTCATTTTACAAACCCTTGGTTTTGTAACCTCCTCGTTTTACAAACCCTTGGTTTTGTAACCTCCTCGTGGGATGAATCCTTAAGCTCTTACAGCAGTGTTTTCCACTACTTTGTGGGCCTATTTTGAATCTAAAGCTATTGTTAACTGCGTTGTATATTGAAGCAATAAGGCCAGAGGGGTGTGGTATATGGCCAATATACCACGGCTAAGGGCTGTTCTTAGGCACGACACAACGCAGCCATTAATCACAAACTCCGGAGGAGCCTTATTGCTATTATAAACTGGTTACCAAAATATTTAGAGCAGTAAAAATACATGCTTTGTCATACCCGTGATATACCATGGCTTTCAGCCATTCAGAAATCAGGGCTTGAACCACCCATGTCAAAATCACAGGTTTGCAACACAATAAACTTCTGTTTTGATAATATTTTGAATCTAGTGCAATATGTTCAAAGCAGTTATAGATAGTGCTGTGTGCTGTACTGTTTATTTTCTGATATGTTAAATTGCTATACGGTTGACTGTCTGTGCGTATGTTTGTATTACAGGAGAGGCGTCTCCACATGTACGTGGTTTATTGTCAGAATAAACCCAAGTCGGAACACATTGTCTCTGAGTACATCGAGACCTACTTCCAGGTTAGTATCTCTTAGCAAACATACAGCTAAATCCACCATACATCACTGTTATCTTACTGAAACGCTTGTTCCAAAAATACAATTCACTTTTATTAGACTCCTTTTGCTGGAATGTTATTTCCTTTTGTGGTAATGGCAGGTTTGGGTTTAGTAACGTAGTATGTCACGTGGGAATAATGCTATGCTTTGTAGATGTGGTCACGTGGGAATAATGCTATGCTTTGTAGATGTGGTCACATGGGAATAATGCTATGCTTTGTAGATGTGGTCACGTGGGAATAATGCTATGCTTTGTAGATGTGGTCACGTGGGAATAATGCTATGCTTTGTAGATGTGGTCACGTGGGAATAATGCTATGCTTTGTAGATGTGGTCACGTGGGAATAATGCTATGCTTTGTAGATGTGGTCACGTGGGAATAATGCTATGCTTTGTAGATGTGGTCACGTGGGAATAATGCTATGCTTTGATGTGGTCAGAATAATGCTGGTAGATGTGGTCACGTGGGAATAATGCTATGCTTTGTAGATGTGGTCACGTGGGAATAATGCTATGCTTTGTAGATGTGGTCACGTGGGAATAATGCTATGCTTTGTAGATGTGGTCACGTGGGAATAATGCTATGCTTTGTAGATGTGGTCACGTGGGAATAATGCTATGCTTTGTAGATGTGGTCACGTGGGAATAATGCTATGCTTTGTAGATGTGGTCACGTGGGAATAATGCTATGCTTTGTAGATGTGGTCACGTGGGAATAATGCTATGCTTTGTAGATGTGGTCACGTGGGAATAATGCTATGCTTTGTAGATGTGGTCACGTGGGAATAATGCTATGCTTTGTAGATGTGGTCACGTGGGAATAATGCTATGCTTTGTAGATGTGGTCACGTGGGAATAATGCTATGCTTTGTAGATGTGGTCACGTGGGAATAATGCTATGCTTTGTAGATGTGGTCACGTGGGAATAATGCTATGCTTTGTAGATGTGGTCACGTGGGAATAATGCTATGCTTTGTAGATGTGGTCACGTGGGAATAATGCTATGCTTTGTAGATGTGGTCACGTGGGAATAATGCTATGCTTTGTAGATGTGGTCACGTGGGAATAATGCTATGCTTTGTAGATGTGGTCACGTGGGAATAATGCTATGCTTTGTAGATGTGGTCACGTGGGAATAATGCTATGCTTTGTAGATGTGGTCACGTGGGAATAATGCTATGCTTTGTAGATGTGGTCACGTGGGAATAATGCTATGCTTTGTAGATGTGGTCACGTTAATGTAGAGATGTGGTCACGTGGGAATAATGCTATGCTTTGTAGATGTAATGCTATGTCACGTGGGAATAATGCTATGCTTTGTAGATGTTTGTAGATGTGGTCACGTGGGAATAATGCTATGCTTTGTAGATGTGGTCATGTGGTCACGTGGGAATAATGCTATGCTTTGTAGATGTGGTCACGTGGGAATAATGCTATGCTTTGTAGATGTGGTCACGTGGGAATAATGCTATGCTTTGTAGATGTGGTCACGTGGGAATAATGCTATGCTTTGTAGATGTGGTCACGTGGGAATAATGCTATGCTTTGTAGATGTGGTCACGTGGGAATAATGCTATGCTTTGTAGATGTGGTCACGTGGGAATAATGCTATGCTTTGTAGATGTGGTCACGTGGGAATAATGCTATGCTTTGTAGATGTGGTCACGTGGGAATAATGCTATGCTTTGTAGATGTGGTCACTATGTTTGTAGATGTGGTCACGTGGAATAATGCTATGCTTTGTAGATGTGGTCACGTGGGAATAATGCTATGCTTTGTAGATGTGGTCACGTGGGAATAATGCTATGCTTTGTAGATGTGGGAATCACGTGGGAATAATGCTATGCTTTGTAGATGTGGTCACGAATAATGCTATGCTTTGTAGATGTGGTCACGTGGGAATAATGCTATGCTTTGTAGATGTGGTCACGTGGGAATAATGCTATGCTTTGTAGATGTGGTCACGTGGGAATAATGCTATGCTTTGTAGATGTGGTCACGTGGGAATAATGCTATGCTTTGTAGATGTGGTCACGTGGGAATAATGCTATGCTTTGTAGATGTGGTCACGTGGGAATAATGCTATGCTTTGTAGATGTATGGTCACGTGGGAATAATGCTATGCTTTGTAGATGTGGTCACGTGGGAATAATGCTATGCTTTGTAGATGTGGTCACGTGGGAATAATGCTATGCTTTGTAGATGTGGTCACGTGGGAATAATGCTATGCTTTGTAGATGTGGTCACGTGGGAATAATGCTATGCTTTGTAGATGTGGTCACGTGGGAATAATGCTATGCTTTGTATGCTTTGTAGATGTGGTCACGTGGGAATAATGCTATGCTTTGTAGATGTGGTCACGTGGGAATAATGCTATGCTTTGTAGATGTGGTCACGTGGGAATAATGCTATGCTTTGTAGATGTGGTCACGTGGGAATAATGCTATGCTTTGTAGATGTGGTCACGTGGGAATAATGCTATGCTTTGTAGATGTGGTCACGTGGGAATAATGCTATGCTTTGTAGATGTGGTCACGTGGGAATAATGCTATGCTTTGTAGATGTGGTCACGTGGGAATAATGCTATGCTTTGTAGATGTGGTCACGTGGGAATAATGCTATGCTTTGTAGATGTGGTCACGTGGGAATAATGCTAATAATGCTTTGTAGATGTGGTCACGTGGGAATAATGCTATGCTTTGTAGATGTGGTCACGTGGGAATAATGCTATGCTTTGTAGATGTGGTCACGTGCTATGCTTTGTAGATGTGGTCACGTGGGAATAATGCTATGCTTTGTAGATGTGGTCACGTGGGAATAATGCTATGCTTTGTAGATGTGGTCACGTGGGAATAATGCTATGCTTTGTAGATGTGGTCACGTGGGAATAATGCTATGCTTTGTAGATGTGGTCACGTGGGAATAATGCTATGCTTTGTAGATGTGGTCACGTGGGAATAATGCTATGCTTTGTAGATGTGGTCACGTGGGAATAATGCTATGCTTTGTAGATGTGGTCACGTGGGAATAATGCTATGCTTTGTAGATGTGGTCACGTGGGAATAATGCTATGCTTTGTAGATGTGGTCACGTGGGAATAATGCTATGCTTTGTAGATGTGGTCACGTGGGAATAATGCTATGCTTTGTAGATGTGGTCACGGGGAATAATGCTATGCTTTGTAGATGTGGTCATAAATAATGCTATGCTTTGTAGATGTGGTCACGTGGGAATAATGCTATGCTTTGTAGATGTGGTCACGTGGGAATAATGCTATGCTTTGTAGATGTGGTCACGTGGGAATAATGCTATGCTTTGTAGATGTGGTCACGTGGGAATAATGCTATGCTTTGTAGATGTGGTCACGTGGGAATAATGCTATGCTTTGTAGATGTGGTCACGTGGGAATAATGCTATGCTTTGTAGATGTGGTCACGTAGGGAATAATGCTATGCTTTGTAGATGTGGTCACGTGGGAATAATGCTATGCTTTGTAGATGTGGTCACGTGGGAATAATGCTATGCTTTGTAGATGTGGTCATGCTATGCTTTGTAGATGTGGTCACGTGGATATGAATAATGCTATGAATAATGCTATGCACGTGGGAATAATGCTATGATGTGGTCACGTGGGAATAATGCTATGCTTTGTAGATGTGGTCACGTGGGAATAATGCTATGCTTTGTAGATGTGGTCACGTGGGAATAATGCTATGCTTTGTAGATGTGGTCACGTGGGAATAATGCTATGCTTTGTAGATGTGGTCACGTGGGAATAATGCTATGCTTTGTAGATGTGGTCACGTGGGAATAATGCTATGCTTTGTAGATGTGGTCACGTGGGAATAATGCTATGCTTTGTAGATGTGGTCACGTGGGAATAATGCTATGCTTTGTAGATGTGGTCACGTGGGAATAATGCTATGCTTTGTAGATGTGGTCACGTGGGAATAATGCTATGCTTTGTAGATGTGGTCACGTGGGAATAATGCGTTTGGGAATAATGCTATGCTTTGTAGATGTGGTCACGTGGGAATAATGCTATGCTTTGTAGATGTGGTCACGTGGGAATAATGCTATGCTTTGTAGATGTCACGTGGGAATAATGCTATGCTTTGTAGATGTGGTCACGTGGGAATAATGCTATGCTTTGTAGATGTGGTCACGTGGGAATAATGCTATGCTTTGTAGATGTGGTCACGTGGGAATAATGCTATGCTTTGTAGATGTGGTCAATAGATGTGGTCACGTGGGAATAATGCTATGCTTTGTAGATGTGGTCACGTGGGAATAATGCTATGCTTTGTAGATGTGGTCACGTGGGAATAATGCTATGCTTTGTAGATGTGGTCACGTGGGAATAATGCTATGCTTTGTAGATGTGGTCACGTGGGAATAATGCTATGCTTTGTAGATGTGGTCACGTGGGAATAATGCTATGCTTTGTAGATGTGGTCACGTGGGAATAATGCTATGCTTTGTAGATGTGGTCACGTGGGAATAATGCTATGCTTTGTAGATGTGGTCACGTGGGAATAATGCTATGCTTTGTAGATGTGGTCACGTGGGAATAATGCTATGCTTTGTAGATGTGGTCACGTGGGAATAATGCTATGCTTTGTAGATGTGGTCACGTGGGAATAATGCTATGCTTTGTAGATGTGGTCACGTGGGAATAATGCTATGCTTTGTAGATGTGGTCACGTGTAGATGTGGTCACGTGGGAATAATGCTATGCTTTGTAGATGTGGTCACGTGGGAATAATGCTATGCTTTGATGTGGTCAGAATAATGCTATGCTTTGTAGATGTGGTCACGTGGGAATAATGCTATGCTTTGTAGATGTGGTCACGTGGGAATAATGCTATGCTTTGTAGATGTGGTCACGTGGGAATAATGCTATGCTTTGTAGATGTGGTCACGTGGGAATAATGCTATGCTTTGTAGATGTGGTCACGTGGGAATAATGCTATGCTTTGTAGATGTGGTCACGTGGGAATAATGCTATGCTTTGTAGATGTGGTCACGTGGGAATAATGCTATGCTTTGTAGATGTGGTCACGTGGGAATAATGCTATGCTTTGTAGATGTGGTCACGTGGGAATAATGCTATGCTTTGTAGATGTGGTCACGTGGGAATAATGCTATGCTTTGTAGATGTGGTCACGTGGGAATAATGCTATGCTTTGTAGATGTGGTCACGTGGGAATAATGCTATGCTTTGTAGATGTGGTCACGTGGGAATAATGCTATGCTTTGTAGATGTGGTCATGTAATGCTATGCTTTGTAGATGTGGTCACGTGGGAATAATGCTATGCTTTGTAGATGTGGTCACGTGGGAATAATGCTATGCTTTGTAGATGTGGTCACGTGGGAATAATGCTATGCTTTGTAGATGTGGTCACGTGGGAATAATGCTATGCTTTGTAGATGTGGTCACGTGGGAATAATGCTATGCTTTGTAGATGTGGTCACGTGGAATAATGCTATGCTTTGTAGATGTGGTCACGTGGGAATAATGCTATGCTTTGTAGATGTGGTCACGTGGGAATAATGCTATGCTTGTGGTCAGAATAATGCTATGCTTTGTCATGTGGTCACGTGGGAATAATGCTATGCTTTGTAGATGTGGTCACGTGGGAATAATAATGTGGTCACGTGGGAATAATGCTATGCTTTGTAGATGTGGTCACGTGGGAATAATGCTATGCTTTGTAGATGTGGTCACGTGGGAATAATGCTATGCTTTGTAGATGTGGTCACGTGGGAATAATGCTATGCTTTGTAGATGTGGTCAAGTGGGAATAATGCTATGCTTTGTAGATGTGGTCACGTGGGAATAATGCTATGCTTTGTAGATGTGGTCATGTGAAGGTAATAACATGTCATATTGATGGGTGGTTGTGGTAGTGAAGGTAATAACATGTCATATTGATTGGTGGTTGTGGTAGTGAAGGTAATAACATGTCATATTGATGGGTGGTTGTGGTAGTGAAGGCAGGTCATATTAATAATACATGCTTGAGGTCATGTCTGTGTGTGTGTCCCGATGCCATACCATACACTATGTAATTATGCCATATTGGATCTTAAAGGAATGCAATGTTGTGGTTGGTCGTATTAATGACATTTTGAGGTGTATCATATTGATAAGCACTGAATTAACAAAACATTAAGAACAGCGTCCTAATATTGAGTTGCACCATCCGCCCAACACCCCCATCAACCCTTTTGTGTGTTGGACCTATCAGGAGCTGAGACAACATCTGGGTCACAGACTACAACTCAACGACCTGCTGATCAAACCAGTCCAGAGGATCATGAAGTACCAGCTGCTGCTCAAGGTGACACACACGTACAGTATACGCACACACGCAGGCATGCGCACGCACGCATGTAGACACACACACGTACAGTATACGCACACACGCAGGCACGAGCACGCACGCATGTAGACACACACACACACGTACAGTATACGCACACACGCAGGCACGCGCACGCACGCATGTAGACACACACACGTACAGTATACGCACACAGGCAGGCACGAGCACGCACGCATGTAGACACACACACACACACGTACAGTATACGCACACACGCAGGCACGTGCACGCACGCATGTAGACACACACGCGTACAGTATACGCACACACGCAGGCACGCGCACGCACGCATGTAGACACACACACGGACAGATATACAGTACATGCACGCACAGACACACAGACACAGACACACACACAATGACACACACACAATGACACACACACACACACAGACACACAGACACACAGACACACAGACACACACACAATGACACGCACACAATGACACACACACAATGACACACACAGACACAGACACACAGACACAGACACACAAACACACAATTACAGCGAGTCATCTTTGCTTGTACATTTTTATTTTGACCTCTTCTGTAAGTAAATACTGGCCCGTAACAGGAGTATATGAAGATAGTTGCTCAACGAAACCCCATATTTGGTGCGTAACAAAAGTATTTTGACATTATAACACTTGCAGAGCTGTGTAATGGGAGTTTGAATGGTAACTTCCTGGGCGTTAGAGAGGAGACACGTCATACTCATCGTCCACATCTCTAATACTGGGGCAATGAACATGGTCATACAACTATCACCTAGTGCCAAGCTTGTACTCTCTCTGGTATTCAAATGAATCTGAGAAACTGAGAAAGCATCTTCCAGATGTCCTCACCTTACATTACATTGACTGGAACTCTCCTGACTCCATGCTGCGTTTATGTGAACAGGACTTCCTCAAGTATTACACCAAAGCTGGAATGGACACAGAAGAACTGGAGGTGGGTGTTCTAATGCAGATCATGCTGTTATTACACAGTTTCTACCATGCATCTACATCTACTAGTTCTCTAGGATCAGGCAACTACTAGAGCATGTGAGGCTCTGTGTTATTTTGTTCTCTCTAGTCAAACAACCTGTATTCAAGATTTGCTAGTTTTAAGGATCTCTCTCTCTCTCTCTCTCTCTCTCTCTCTCTCTCTCTCTCTCTCTCTCTCTCTCTCTCTCTCTCTCTCTCTCTCTCTCTCTCTCTCTCTCACACACACACAACCACACACATACACATACACAGAAAGCGGTAGAGGTGATGTGCTTTGTGCCCAAACGCTGCAATGACATGATGAACGTGGGACGCCTGCAGGGCTTTGAGGTAAGGCATTGGAATTTAGGGCTCAGTTTAATCTGTATCGTGGAACTTCAGCGCCATTGAAATGTAAAGGCAATGTTCCCGCGTTAGCCAAGACTGCCGACACGTATGTCAGCTCAATTGGAAATCTTCACATTTCTATAGCGATGAACTTCCGCGGCACAAATTGAATCAAGCCCTAGGTCTCTCTTTAAAATAGTTCTCACAATTGTTGTACTGCACTGTAAGCCAGTGTTTCCCAAACCTCTTCTGAAGTAACTCCAGGCCCAGCCAGTCAATTTATTTGATGTATTCCAGAACTAGAACTGTTGATTCAACTAATGAGGGGTTTGGTGATTAGGTGATCATTTGAATCAGGTCTGCTAGTTCTGGAAAACATCAAGTCACTGGCCGGGGGCTCAAGCAGAGGTCCGCTGCAAGCCATATAGTAAACCTCTATCCTCTATTCATCCTGTGTCTCTTCTCTCCATCTCTCCCTCCATCCTTCCTTTTGTCCCCAGGGTAAGATCACGGCGCAGGGGAAGCTGCTCCAGCAGGACACCTTCACAGTGATGGAACAGGAGAGCAGCTTTCTGTCCCGAGCCAAGGAGAGGCGGGTCTTCCTGTTTGAACAGCTGGTCATCTTCAGCGAGCCAATCGACAGGAAGAAAGGGTTCTCACTTCCTGGTTACACCTTCAAGAGCAGCATCAAGGTGGGTCTCTTCTCTTCTTCTAATTCTTCTTCTATTCTCTTATTTAATTTCAGATTAGTTTGAATGCAGAAACTTCAATTAAAGTTAGAAACAAAACAATAAAATGTGACTGTAATTAGCTACACTGGCATAACCAGTCAGTGTAAACAAACAAAATGTTTGTCCAAATCTAACGTTGTTTACCAATTACATAACCACCAGCAGTCTGAGACACATGGACAGGGTTGTGAGTGTTCTTGGAAGTCTCTGAAGCATCTGTGTCTGGTCTTTGTTCAGTGTTGGTGAGGTATTTAATGACTTGCTCTCCTCCACCAGATGGAGGTCAGATGTGGTCTTTTCCAGGTGGATGGAACATTACAGGAATGTTCAGATAGATATGCATCACGTAGAACAAATATGATTGGAATAAGTAATCGTGTCAACTGTATTAATCCCATCAGTAACGTTCCCAGGTTTTCCCGAAATTCTGGTTTGAGGATTCACGGATTCCTTCCTTATTCCAGAAAATCTTCCATCCAGGATTTCTGGAAAACCTGTGAATTGTGGTTAAGTAACCAGAATTGTGCCACTCTACTGCATACACCTGCGGTGTGTTCCAGGTGAGCTGTCTGGGTGTGGAGGCTCCAGTGGAGGGGGAGGTGGACCGCCTGGTGCTGACGTCACGGGGAACTGATGGGAGCGTGGTACGCTATGTGCTGCAGGCCGCCTCCCCAGAGGTCTGCAGGGCCTGGGTCCATGATGTGGGACAGATCCTGGAGACCCAGAGGAACTTCCTCAATGGTGGGATGGAAAAACACAACAGCTTTACTTTCAGGATTCATATCTAGCTAGACTGCCAACATGCTCAATAGTAGGGCTGCAGACCCAGATAGACAAAACCAAACAGTAAACAACCACGTACAAGTTACTCATGTCTGGCCCTTCGGCTTAAGCTCAACTTCCTCAAATGGTCCGATTGGAGACAAACTGATGGCAAAACAAACCTTTACCAGCCACACGTTTGATGTTTAGACCTTTCAGCTTTCTTGCCACTTATGCAATGTGAGCACTGAGCAGTGAGACCAAGTCGTTGTTTTACAAGTCTCAAGTCTCAAGTCTTAGCCCTCAAGTCCCAAGTCAAGATCGACAAGTCTCAAGTCTCAAGTCTTAGCCCTCAAGTCCCAAGTCAAGATCGACAAGTCTCAAGTCAGGTTTCAAGTCCTAAACTTTGAGTTTGTGCTCTTCACCAAATGTAATACTATTTCATATGTACAGAATCGCCCAACTTTACACGCACACACACCCTCTCTGTGTGTGGTTACAATAGGCTAATGTATGTCAATGGTTTTAGGAACTTGAAAATAAAAGAGAGCCGCACACTCTAGGAGCTCAGATGCAAAAATGTAATACCAACGTTTCGACAGCCAAGCTGTCTTCATCAGGGTATAATCACAAACACTGCGGGATGACTCGTTTATATAGTGTCAAAAGACACAGGTGTCTGTAATCATGGCCAAGAGTGGCCTAATATCATTGGTTAATAATCAAATATTAAAATGTCATACAAAGAACAGCATACAAACAACAAATGGATAGCATACGATCATAGATTAATTTAACTACACAAGTTTCGAGTCACGTGACTTGAGTCCACACCTCTGCTGAGCAGTAACGTTAGCCAAAAGCAGTTCAGTATCAAGTCGACTTACACAAGCCATGAAACTACAATTACCAATACAAATAATTTGACCATAGAAAAAACACTGTGCCTAGTCTAAGTCCTCTCTCTCCGTCTTCTACCATTCATTCATCCAGCCCTCCAGTCTCCCATTGAGTACCAGCGGAGGGAGAGTAACAGCAAGTCCAACAGCCTGGGCCGGAGCATGAGAGCCTCCCTGTCTGCGGCCAGCGGCCCCCTGCGCCCCCACTCTTCAGCCTCCATCGACCGCCAGTGCCTGCCCTGCCTCCTGTCGTACAACACCTCCCTCCCCACCCTCTACCTGCCCAGCCAGGGGGGAACCTGCCCCCAGGGACCTGGCGAAACAAACACACCCCAGGAGGTAAGGTCACACATTCAAACTGTACACACAGACACACACCCCGGGAGGTAAGGTCACACACAATGCCAGCGGTAAGGGGTCCAGTCACACACACACACACACACACACACACACACACACACACACACACACACACACACACACACACACACACACACACACACACACACACACACACACACACACACACACACACACACACACACACACACACACACACACACACACACACACACACACACACATCAGTGACCTACAGCTGTCAGACACATTGCTTCTGTTTGACCAAAAACAAAGAGACGCTGCTGTCCCTGTTTAGCTCGCTGGACTGGAATGGGCTCTGGCCACATCCACACTTCAGACTACATTACATAGACCACAACATCCACACTTCAGACTACATTACATAGACCACAACATCCACACTTCAGACTACATTACATAGACCACAACATCCACACTACAGACTACATTACATAGACCACAACATCCACGCTACACACTATATTACATAGACCACAACATCCACACTACAGACTACATTACATAGACCACAACATCCACACTACAGACTACATTACATCGACCACAACATCCACACTACAGACTACATTACATTGACCACAACATCCACACTACAGACTACATTACATAGACCACAACATCCACACTACAGACTACATTACATAGACCACAACATCCACGCTACACAATATTACATAGACCACAACATCCACACTACAGACTACATTACATAGACCACAACATCCACACTACAGACTACATTACATAGACCACAACATCCACGCTACAGACTACATTACATAGACCACAACATCCACAATACAGACTACATTACATAGACCACAACATCCACACTACAGACTACATTACATAGACCACAACATCCACGCTACACACGATATTACATAGACCACAACATCCACACTACAGACTATATTACATAGACCACAACATCCACACTACAGACTACATTACATAGACCACAACATCCACGCTACAGACTACATTACATAGACCACAACATCCACGCTACAGACTACATTACATAGACCACAACATCCACGCTCCAGACTACATTACATAGACCACAACATCCACGCTCCAGACTACATTACATAGACCACAACATCCACGCTACAGACTACATTACATAGACCACAACATCCACGCTACAGACTACATTACATAGACCACAACTTCCACGCTACAGACTACATTACATAGACCACAACATCCACGCTACAGACTACATTACATAGACCACAACATCCACGCTACAGACTACATTACATAGACCACAACATCCACAAGACTACATCCACGCTACAGACTACATTACATAGACCACAACATCCACGCTACAGACTACAGACTACATTACAGACTACATTACATAGACCACAACATCCACGCTCCAGACTACATTACATAGACCACAACATCCACACTACAGACTACATTACATAGACCACAACATCCACGCTCCAGACTACATTACATAGACCACAACATCCACGCTCCAGACTACATTACATAGACCACAACATCCACGCTACAGACTACATTACATAGACCACAACATCCACGCTCCAGACTACATTACATAGACCACAACATCCACGCTCCAGACTACATTACATAGACCACAACATCCACGCTACAGACTACATTACATAGACCACAACATCCACGCTACAGACTACATTACATAGACCACAACTTCCACGCTACAGACTACATTACATAGACCACAACATCCACGCTACAGACTACATTACATAGACCACAACATCCACGCTACAGACTACATTACATAGACTACAACATCCACGCTACAGACTACATTACATAGACCACAACTTCCACGCTACAGACTACATTGCATAGACCACAACATCCACGCTTCAGACTACATTACATAGACCACAACATCCACGCTACAGACTACATTACATAGACTACAACTTCCACGCTACAGACTACATTACATAGACCACAACATCCACGCTTCAGACTACATTACATAGACCACAACATCCACGCTACAGACTACATTACATAGACTACAACATCCACGCTACAGACTACATTACATAGACCACAACATCCACGCTCCAGACTACATTACATAGACCCCAACATCCACACTACAGACTACATTACATAGACCACAACATCCACACTACAGACTACATTACATAGACCACAACATCCACGCTAGAGACTACATTACATACACCACAACATCCACACTACAGACTATATTACATAGACCACAACATCCACACTACAGACTATATTACATAGACCACAACATCCACACTACAGACTACATTACATAGACCACAACATCCACATTACAGACTATATTACATAGACCACAACATCCACACTACAGACTATATTACATAGACCACAACATCCACACTACAGACTACATTACATAGACCACAACATCCACACTACAGACTATATTACATAGACCACAACATCCACACTACAGACTATATTACAGAGACCACAACATCCACACTACAGACTACATTACATAGACCACAACATCCACACTACAGACTATATTACACAACATCCACACTACAGACTACATTACATAGACCACAACATCCACACTACAGACTACATTACATAGACCACAACATCCACACTACAGACTACATTACATAGACCACAACATCCACGCTACAGACTACATTACATAGACCACAACATCCACACTACAGACTATATTACATAGACCACAACATCCACACTACAGACTACATTACATAGACCACAACATCCACACTACAGACTATATTACATAGACCACAACATCCACACTACAGACTACATTACATAGACCACAACATCCACACTACAGACTATATTACATAGACCACAACATCCACACTACAGACTACATTACATAGACCACAACATCCACACTACAGACTATATTACATAGACCACAACATCCACACTACAGACTACATTACATAGACCACAACATCCACGCTACAGACTACATTACAAAGACCACAACATCCACGCTACAGACTACATTACATAGACCACAACATCCACGCTAGAGACTACATTACATAGACGACAACATCCACACTACAGACTATATTACATAGACCACAACATCCACACTACAGACTACATTACATAGACCACAACATCCACTCTAGAGACTACATTACATACACCACAACATCCACACTACAGACTATATTACATAGACCACAACATCCACACTACAGACTATATTACATAGACCACAACATCCACACTACAGACTATATTACATAGACCACAACATCCACACAGACTACATTACAGACCACAACATCCACAGACTTTACATAGACCACAACATCCACACTACAGACTACATTACATAGACCACAACATCCACTACAGACTATATTACATAGACCACAACATCCACACTACAGACTACATTACATAGACCACAACATCCACACTACAGACTATATTACATAGACCACAACATCCACACTACAGACTACATTACATAGACCACAACATCCACACTACAGACTATATTACATAGACCACAACATCCACACTACAGACTACATTACATAGACCACAACATCCACACTACAGACTATATTACATAGACCACAACATCCACACTACAGACTACATTACATAGACCACAACATCCACGCTACAGACTACATTACAAAGACCACAACATCCACGCTACAGACTACATTACATAGACCACAACATCCACGCTAGAGACTACATTACATAGACGACAACATCCACACTACAGACTATATTACATAGACCACAACATCCACACTACAGACTACATTACATAGACCACAACATCCACTCTAGAGACTACATTACATACACCACAACATCCACACTACAGACTATATTACATAGACCACAACATCCACACTACAGACTATATTACATAGACCACAACATCCACACTACAGACTATATTACATAGACCACAACATCCACACTACAGACTATATTACATAGACCACAACATCCACACTACAGACTCCATTACATAGACCACAACATCCACACTACAGACTACATTACATAGACCACAACATCCACACTACAGACTACATTACATAGACCACAACAGCCACGCTCCAGACTACATTACATAGACCACAACATCCACGCTACAGACTACATTACATAGACTACAACATCCACGCTACAGACTACATTACATAGACCACAACATCCACGCTCCAGACTACATTATATAGACCACAACATCCACGCTACAGACTACATTACATAGACAACAACATCCACACTACAGACTACATTACATAGACCACAACATCCACACTACAGACTATATTACATAGACAGCAACATCCACACTACAGACTACATTACATAGACCACAACATCCACACTACAGACTACATTACATAGACCACAACATCCACACTACAGACTATATTACATAGACCACAACATCCACGCTCCAGACTACATTACATAGACAACAACATCCACACTACAGACTACATTACATAGACCACAACATCCACACTACAGACTATATTACATAGACAGCAACATCCACACTACAGACTACATTACATAGACCACAACATCCACACTACAGACTCCACATTACATAGACCACAACATCCACACTACAGACTACATTACATAGACCACAACATCCACGCTCCAGACTACATTACATAGACCACAACATCCACACTACAGACTACATTACATAGACCACAACATCCACGCTACAGACTACATTACATAGACCACAACATCCACGCTACACACTACATTACATAGACCACAACATCCACACTACAGACTACATTACATAGACCACAACATCCACACTACAGACTACATTACATAGACCACAACATCCACACTACAGACTATATTACATAGACCACAACATCCACACTACAGACTACATTACATAGACCACAACATCCACACTACAGACTATATTACATAGACCACAACATCCACACTACAGACTACATTACATAGACCACAACATCCACACTACAGACTATATTACATAGACCACAACATCCACACTACAGACTACATTACATAGACCACAACATCCACGCTACAGACTACATTACAAAGACCACAACATCCACGCTACAGACTCCACGCTACATTACATAGACCACAACATCCACGCTAGAGACTACATTACATAGACGACAACATCCACACTACAGACTATATTACATAGACCACAACATCCACACTACAGACTACATTACATAGACCACAACATCCACTCTAGAGACTACATTACATACACCACAACATCCACACTACAGACTATATTACATAGACCACAACATCCACACTACAGACTATATTACATAGACCACAACATCCACACTACAGACTATATTACATAGACCACAACATCCACACTACAGACTATATTACATAGACCACAACATCCACACTACAGACTCCATTACATAGACCACAACATCCACACTACAGACTACATTACATAGACCACAACATCCACACTACAGACTACATTACATAGACCACAACAGCCACGCTCCAGACTACATTACATAGACCACAACATCCACGCTACAGACTACATTACATAGACTACAACATCCACGCTACAGACTACATTACATAGACCACAACATCCACGCTCCAGACTACATTATATAGACCACAACATCCACGCTACAGACTACATTACATAGACAACAACATCCACACTACAGACTACATTACATAGACCACAACATCCACACTACAGACTATATTACATAGACAGCAACATCCACACTACAGACTACATTACATAGACCACAACATCCACACTACAGACTACATTACATAGACCACAACATCCACACTACAGACTATATTACATAGACCACAACATCCACGCTCCAGACTACATTACATAGACAACAACATCCACACTACAGACTACATTACATAGACCACAACATCCACACTACAGACTATATTACATAGACAGCAACATCCACACATACAGACTACATTACATAGACCACAACATCCACACTACAGACTACATTACATAGACCACAACATCCACACTACAGACTACATTACATAGACCACAACATCCACGCTACACACTACATTACATAGACCACAACATCCACACTACAGACTACATTACATAGACCACAACATCCACACTACAGACTACATTACATAGACCACAACATCCACACTACAGACTATATTACATAGACCACAACATCCACACTACAGACTACATTACATAGACCACAACATCCACACTACAGACTGTATTACATAGACCACAACATCCACACTACAGACTGCATTACATAGACCACAACATCCACACTACAGACTACATTACATAGACCACAACATCCACACTACAGACTACATTACATAGACCACAACATCCACGCTACAGACTACATTACATAGACCACAACATCCACGCTACAGACTACACAACATCCACACTACATGTCTAGATCGGGAATCCTTAAATTAATATCCTCATCTGAAAATCTGAAATAATCTGAGATCTCATGACAAACTTTTTTCATGTAACAATAAAGATGAACAATAATTTGTTTGCTCTCAGCTCTCAGTACCTGATGTTTAGTTATGTTGTGTGTGGTCTTGTGTGTGTGTTTGCAGTCTCCTCTGGTCAGTAGGAACTCCCAGACAACAGTCTCTCAGTCTCACATCCAGCTAGCCTTCACCGACCAGTCTGGCCTGTCTCACTACTCCAGGACCCAAACCCCCCTGCAGTGCCAAGCTGTGTCCAACGGGCTGTATAGCACACAGGTCTATGCACGTACACACACACACACACAAACACATGCAAGCACACAGATGCACACGCACACACACATATGTGCACATGCACGGACTAGGGTTTGTATAACCCGGTTACCGGGATTTACTGGACAAAATCACTCCCTTTTCTCATGATAAATAACTGCGGTAAACCAGTAAGTTATAAAACAATATCTGTATGACCAGCATGGCGTGAAACAGAACTAGCAAATTACAGTGGCTTGCGAATTAAAATTGGAATTAAAATATATTGTTTGGGGGGGGTTATCACGAGATTTACACGACATGCCTACCACTTTGAAGATGCAAAATATTTTTCTTTGTAAAACAAACAAGAAATAAGACAAAAAAAACTGAAATCACAACTATTCACCCCCCCGCAAAAGCGAGTCAATACTTTGAAGAGCCACCTTTTGCAGCAGTTACAGCTGCAAGTCTCTTGGAGTATGTCTCTATAAGCTTGGTGTCATGTTCTGACCTTTATTTCCTTTGTTTTGTATTTATTTAGTATGGTCAGGGCGTGAGTTGGGTGGGCAGTCTATGTTTGTTTTTCTATGATTTGGGTATTTCTATGTTTCGGCCTAGTATGGTTCTCAATCAGAGGCAGGTGTCATTAGTTGTCTCTGATTGAGAATCATACTTAGGTAGCCTGGGTTTCACTGTGTGTTTGTGGGTGATTGTTCCTGTCTCTGTGTTTGCACCAGATAGGACTGTTTTGAGTTTTCACATTTCTTATAGTTTGTTCATGTGAAGTGATTTATTAAAGCATGAATCAAAACAACCACGCTGCGCTTTGGTCCGCCTCTCGTTCAGATGAAGAAAACCATTACTCTTGGGACATCTAGCCACTGGGATCTTTGCCCATTCTTCAAGGCAAAACTGCTCCAGCTCCTTCAAGTTGGATGGGTTCCGCAATATTTTAGTCATACCACAGCTTCTCAATTGGATTGATGTCTGGGATTTGCCCAGGCCATTCCAAGACATTTAAATGTTTCCCCTTAAACCACTCGAGTGTTGCTTTAGCAGTATGCTTAGGGTCATTGTCCTGCTGGAAGGTGAACCTCCGTCCCAGTCTCAAATCTCTGGAAGACTGAAATAGGTTTCCCTCAAGAATTTCCCTGTATTTAGAGCCATCCATCATTCCTTCAATTCTGACCAGTTTCCCAGTCCCTGCCAATGAAAAACATCCCCACAGCATGATGCTGCCACCACCATGCTTCACTGTAAGGAGGGTGTTCTCGGGGTGATGAGAGGTGTTGGGTTTACGCCAGACATAGCGTTTTCATTGATGGCCAAAAAGCTACATTTTAGTCTCATCTGACCAGACTACCTTCTTCCATATGTTTGGGGAGTCTCCCACAAGCCTTTCGGCGAACCAAACTTATTTGCTTATTTTTTTCTTTAAGCAATAGCTTTTTTTCTGGCCACTCTTCCGTAAAACCCAGCTATGTGGAGTGTACAGCTTAAAGTGGTCCTATGGACAGATACTCCAATCTCTGCTGTGGAGCTTTGCAGCTCCTTCAGGGTTATCTTTGGTTTCTTTGTTGCCTCTCTGATTAATGCCCTCCTTGCCTAGCCTGTGAGTTTTGGTGGGCGGCCCCCTTTGGCAGGTTTGTTGTGGAGCCATAATCTTTCAATTTTTTAATAATGGATTTAATAGTGCTCTGTGGGATGCTCAAAGTTTCAGATATTTTTTTATAACCCAACCCTAATCTGTACTTCTCCACAACTTTGTCCCTGACTTGTTTGGAGAGCTTCTTGGTCTTCATGGTGTCGCTTGCTTTGTGGTGCCCCTTGCTTAGTGGTGTTGCAGACTCTGAGGCCTTTCAGAACAGGTGTGTATATATACTGAGATCAGGTGACAGATCATGCGACACTTAAATGATGTCCACCTGTGTGAAATCTAACTGATTATGTGACTTCTGAAGGTAATTGGTTACACTAGATCTTATTTAGGGCTTCATAGCAAAGGGGATGAATACATACATTGGGGCAAAAAATTATTTAGTCAGCCACCAATTGTGCAAGTTCTCCCACTTAAAAAGATGAGAGAGGCCTGTAATTTTCATCATAGGTACACTTCAACTATGACAGACAAAATGAGAAAAAAAATCCAGCTCTATTTAGCCACAACTCATCATCATCATCCTTCTCTCCTTTCAGACTGGGGAACAATAACTCTAGATAGGTATCCTGTTGTTGACCACTGTTGAGTGTCTCAGACCAACCATGAACCACACAACCCTCTGTCTTCACTAATACAGACCATCTCTGCTGCTTGTACTTAGTGAGTGGTGCCGACAGACTAACATTGGTTCTGACTAGCTGGTTTGTTGTTCTATGTATTTCCTCGGGGCTGCATGGGGCCTATGGGTACATAACAAACAGGAAAGAGGCTGACCCAGAGAAGCAAGTCCGAAAGTCAGAGATGCCTATCAATGGCCTAATTGTTCTCTCTCATGGTGGAATTTCCGCATTGTGTTGTTGTGACTGACATTTGCTAAGCATCTTAGTTCTTTAACATTTCCCCTGAACAGATTTTCTGACATCTAGATTTCTACCACAATGGCTATAGTAAGGCATATGCATCTGTTCAAGAGAAAAACAACAACATTAACCTAGTACTAGTTATTTAGGTTACATTTCATTCAATCTATCAGCATTTCATGTAAAAACGTATTTTAATCTGAGTGTCCTCCTCTCCCCCAGCAGAGAGCAGGAGAGGGCTGCCGTAGCAGAGCGCTGCCTGGTGAGGCTGGACCTCCTCCTGTATCCATCCCTGGTCCCTCGGCTGGCCGGCGCTCCAGCAACCTGGCCCAGCTCAATGAAGATGACCTATGAACCGTGACCGATAGGAGGAAAACTGAGAGGTCATGGACCTCCACAGCTAGTGCAGAGAGAAGCAGGGGGGGATCTCATCTAGGCCTAACGTCTGTTGATGCTATTGTAACTTTAGGGAACTTTTGAAGATGGATGGATGACTCTCTTTATGGAGCAAGGACTAGATGGAGGCTGCTTTTTCAGACTGTTACAGGATGGTTCACTGGCATCATGACAAAAATATCCCAGGATTCTAATGGAATAGACAGTATGGGCTGAAATGATAAACAGTCATTAGATCATTGATCATGTGATGCCAGGTTGAAGATGTGTAGCAGCCAGACAGATGATGCGATGGCTGACTGTATGAAGAAAACTCTATGGACATCAGGTATTATGGGGACTGATGACTTTGCTTATTTTATTGTTAGAGAATTTCTATACAGTATCTATTGTACTGTCTTTCTACAGGCCAGGGGATTTCTTCACAGGGAAATGCCATGGGGGGGGTTACTGGAGAAGTGTGTACATACTGCATGTCTGTAAAATGCATTTGTGCGTGTGTACAGGATAGGCGGTCGCTCTTCTTGTGCCAACATGCAGATTAAAGAACTCCATCCTGAAGAGAAAAGGAGTGTAGATCTGAACGACTCTTTCTCTCAGCTCTCTCACACTGCTGGATTCTTCTGTCTCTCCTTTATAAAGACAACTATTTGTATTTTCAGGCCATTGTTGAAACATGTCATCATTCCTCCACTAAACGGGGCCTACAGTACACTATGTTGCTGTAGTAGACATTGAGGAGAGAGGGGATGCCAGCTAGATTAATACATTTGATCTGTACATATGTAGAAGTTTGGATTCATCTGTTATAGAAAATAGCTTTTCTGCTCCTGCCGCAGTGTTTCAAAAAAGACGAGAATGAGAGGACTCCCATGTTCTCTTTTTCTGTTTGACCGAAGCTGGCTCTTGTTTGATCTGAATATTCCATAATATAAAGGGACGAGGGAGCCCCCTGGAGGCACTCTGCAGGAGTGGCATCACTCAGACTCAGTCTTTCCTCAGATTCAGATACAGATGGATTCCTAGGTAAGTTCTCAATTACATACTCCTCACATCCTCTCTCCTCATCTCCTTCTCAAACCCGATTGGAGGAAATGGTCAGAGGGGAAGGGACCTCTGGCTTTCAAATCCAATTCGTTTTGAGAAGGAGAAGAAGAGAGAGGACGAAAGGAGTATGTAATTGAGGTCTTCCCCTTGTGTCCTTTGCTCCCATCCTTTCGCTAAACGTCAGAGAGAAAGGGGAGGATTATAAGAGATGAGGAGAGGATGGGAGGAGAGGAAGGAATCGAGCCAGGACTATGAAGAGGTGGCCAGAGAAATGGACATACCAATGCTTGGGGATAGAGACCAACTGATTTTTCAAATGTATATTTTCTTGACATCCTCTAGGTACGTCCTAGGAGACATTCATGGGTTGTGTTGAAATATGAAATAAGATGTCACACAGTCGTCTGTCAGTTAAGTCCAATGTTGATGTGCCACAGCTTTCTGCTGTATTTAATCATCTTCATTTTGCTAATGCACACTACTACACACCATACTGTTGGCTCGGGCTTACATCTCTTCTTCTAGATAAAGGAGGACAGTTTAGAGACCGCTAACTACTTGGGTTATTGTGTCAGTTGACATTATGGATAAAAAGTTCTGCATCCTCTGTCCACATCAAAATGAGATGTGTGGAAAAACGGACGTTTTTCAGACGTCAAATACTTCCGTTCCCACTACAATAGTATTACCAACTGTTGTGTTTAACACATCAAATACATGTAGTTGTGATGTTGTGTATTTCAACGCCCAACCTTTCCTCCTATTAATCAAAGCAAATGACTGTAAACAGAGACGATAAGAGAAGAGTCTGACATCTAGCATGTCCGCTTTTGGTTAATTCCTCTCTATGACCAGTAAGGCTTCCACATCCAGATAGTAGCCTAATAAGACCTCTGCACCAAAGATCAATGGCTTCGAGTTGCAATGGCACCTCTAGCTAAATCTATTTCAAATATCAGCACGGAGGAGAGCCCTACCATGACTGTTTCAATTCAGAACACCATCTCATACAAACCCAGAGTACTCAGTGACTACAGGGTGCCGTTTGTAAAGTTAAACAGTGAAGACTGTCATATTTCAATGGCAATTTTTGATCTAGCATTTTGTGCATGTGACTTAAATATGAAGGAATACCAGTCCTGACATGAATATAGACTAAAGAGAGGAAATATGGGTTATAAAGATGACATATTTGACGGAATAGAATCTGTTATATTATATTAAATAAAGTGAACTTTTTAATTAAGATTGGCCTATTTTTATGTATTTTCTGAAGGTATATCCCTCTAACATTGAGATACTCCTGATATATTTCCATATATATTCAGATTATTAATACATGGGTATTACAACCGAATCCGTTCAAAATATTGAAGAGGAGTGGGACAACATTCCACATTCAACAGCCTGATCAACTCTATGTGATGGAGATGGGTCGCGCTACATCAGGCAAATGGTGGCCACACCAGATACTGACTGGTTTTCTGATCCACGTCCCTACTTATTTTTAAGGTATCTGTGACCAACAGATGCATATCTGTATTCCCAGTCATGTGAAATCCATAGATTAGGGCCTAATTTATTTATTTTAATTGATTAATTTTAACTTGACTTTAACTCAGTAAAATCTTAGAAATTGTTGCATGTTGTGTATACATTTTTGTTCAGTGTATATCCGAATGTAACAATTAATGTCAGTCTCAGTTTGTCTCTTTATTCTAATCTAAAAGGAACGATGACCTAGCTCTGTGTAACGCTTCTCGTTGGTGGAAGGAGACGAGGACCAAAATGCAGCGTGGTAAATGTTCATCATGTTTTAATTGAACAAACTGAACACTACACAAAATAATAACGAAGAGAAAACTAAACAGTTCTGCCAGGTGAACAGACACTAAACAGAAATTAAACACCCACAACCAAAATGGGGAAAACAGGCTACCTAAGTATGATTCTCAATCAGAGACAACTAACGACACCTGCCTCTGATTGAGAACCATACTAGGCCAAACACATAGAAATATAACAACCTAGAAAAAGGAACATAGACTACCCACCCCAAATCACGCACTGACCAACCTAACACAAATACATAAGAAAGGAACTAAGGTCAGAACGTGACAGTACCCCCCCCCAAAGGTGCGGACTCCGGCCACAAAACCTGAACCTGTAGGGGAGGGTCTGGGTGGGCGTATGTCCGTGGTGGCGGCTCTGGCGCGGGACGTGGACCCCACTCCACCATAGTCTTTGTTTGCCCGCTTAAGTGGCGCCTTTGGAGCGGTGACCCTCGCTGCCGACCTCGGACTGGGGACCCTTGCAGCGGGCCCCGAATAGATGGGAGACTCCGGCAGTGCCTGGCAGGCGGGAGACTCCGGCAACGCCGTAGTGAAGGGTGACTCCGGCAGCACTGTAGTGAAGGGCGACTCCGGCAGCACTGTAGTGAAGGGCGACTCCGGCAGCGCCGTAGTGACGGGCGGCTCTGGCAGCTCCTGACTGACGGGCAGCTCTGGCAGCTCAGGACAGACGGGCGGCTCTGGCAGCTCAGGACAGACAGGTGGCTCTGGGAGCTAAGGACAGACAGGCGGCTCTGGCAGCTCAGGACAGACGGGCGGCTCTGGCAGCTCAGGACAGACGGCGGCTCTGGCCTGGAGAGAGAACCTGGAGGGAGGAGACGGAGAGACAGCCTAGTGCGTGGGGCTGCCACAGGACCCACCAGGCTGGGGAGACCTACAGGAGGCCTGGTGCGTGGAGGAGGCACCGGATGGACCGGGCTGTGGGGGAGCACTGGAGCGCAGCCTTGGCACCACTCCTCCAGGCTGGATGACCACTTTAGCCCGGACCCTCCAGAGTGCAGGAATAGGTTGAACCGGGCTGTGGGTGAGCACTGGAGATCTGGTGCATACCACTCGCACCTTTCGCTTAGGCTCAATACCCACATTCGCCCGGCACGGGAGGAGCGCAGGCATAGGACGCATTGCACCCTCCCAGCGCCCCGGAGACACAGCACGCAGCGCCGGCACAGGATACCTTGGGCCGAAACAGTGTACCGGAGACCAAACACGCTGGGCCGGCACAACACGCCCTGGCTGGATGCCCACTCTCGCATGGCACTTGCGGGGGGCTGGCCGATAGCGCACCGGGCTATGAGCGCGTACTGGCGACACCGTGTGCTTGACTGCATAACACGGTGCCTGACCAGTACTATGCTTCTTCCAGTAAGCACAGGGAGTTGGCTCAGGTCTATCGCCTGACTCCGCCAATCTCCCCGTGTTCCCCTCCCCCCAATGTTTTGGGGCTGCCTCTCGTGCCTGTTGCGCTGCCTTACCTCAAATCGCCGCCGCCCAGCTCTCGCTGCCTCCAGTTCTTCCTTGGGGCGGCGATATTCCCCAGCTTGTGCCCAGGGTCCCTTGCATTCCAGTATCTCCTCCCAAGTCCAGAACCCTCTGCTCCATGTTACCACGCTGCTTGGTCCTTTATTGGTGGGTAGTTCTGTAACGGTTTTCCTCCTCTTTTGAGGAGGAGTAGGAAAGATCGGACCAATGCACAGCGTGGTAAGTGTCCATATTTTAATGAAAGAAAACCGAACCAAAAGTTAAAACCGAAACAGTCCTGTATGGCAAAACACAGACACAGAAAACAACTACCCACAAATCATAGTGGGAAAACAGGCTGCCTAAGCATGGTTCTCAATCAGAGACAACGATAAACAGCTGCCTCTGATCGGGAACCATACCAGGCCAAACACAGAAATACAAAAACATAGAACAACACATAGAATGCCCACCCCAAGTCACGCCCTGACCAAACTAAAATAGAGACATAAAAAGGAACTAAGGTCAGGACATGACAGTAACACGGCTGTGATGTAGAATATAGGGGCTGGGGGCAATTGGGAGGAGGCTAATGGGAGAGAAAGCCCCTTAAAATTGAGAGGGTAAGGCTGGGGTAGAGGGGAGGTTCTGGGAGTTAGAAAGAGGTGAGAGAGGGGGTGAGGGTGAAGCTGGGAGCTAGAGAGGGGGGATGAAGAGGAAAAATCAAAGGGTTTTCCTGTCACCACTGGGGTGGTCTAAGCAACAGGGGGGTCTGAGCAACGGGGGTCCCATTCAAAGGAGGAGTCCTGTCGAGTGGAGGGCCAGTGCATCTGTTGACTCAATCTCCTCAATTCAGAGAAAGTAAACAGCCATTAAAGCCACATGATTGTGAACTTGATTGCAGAAGGCGAAACAACTTCCCTGAACCCCCAAAAAACTACACTCAAACAGCCCCCGTCCCCCACCACACTACTCCCTGAACAGCCCCTTGTCCCCTCTACCAAACTGCCCCCAAACAGCCCCCACCCCCACACCAAACTGCCCCCAAACATTCCTTCACACTTCAATGATAGAAAACTGAAACTCACACAATACTAGTATTAGGTGGAAGTGGGCATAGCAAGCATTTGAGTCTCACATTATCACTCTGACAAAAAATGAGAAAATAACATCAGATAACATGGATTTGCTTTTGCAAGGAATTTACATTTATTAAAATGTACATGCGGTCTTACCTTGAATAAGGTTGTGCGTGAAATAAATATATACATTATTTACAAAGTCTTACAAATGTTTGTTTGTATCTACAGTATAGTAATGGCAATTCACATTATAATGAAATAACATTAATCAATTTCAACAATAATTAATAAAACATTATCACACTGATCCCGCCAATCAACCGTCAGATCAATGTATACATTTGGCCAAACAGGACATTTCTAAAATCAACCAATGTGTGGTATACTTATTTCAAATACATGTTCCTCCTCAGGTAATTAACAGTTCATTAACCAAAAAGATTTCCAGATTCTAAAAGGTGAAACATGCAGAAAGTTGATTATTTGCATATTACACACATTTGCTGAATTATTTACATTTTAATATTACAAATCAAATGTAAATCAAATGAATGCCTTGGACTTTGATAGATGATCACTGTTGGAACCATGTCATCATTAAGAGGAAAGAGTTCCTTTGATCTTGCTAATCATTTTGTGTGATAACTAGAAATGCCCATCACAGTGAATGCTCTGTATCCATAAATAAATCCTAAACCTCGCCACGCACTTGGTTTCCCTTGTTATGAAATACCTCTCACGACAACAGAATATGCTAGAGTGTATAATCTGTCCTCGTGGTTCGCTCCACTCTATCTCAGGGTCTGTGGCAGTTAGTTACAGTGCAGTCACACGTTGCAATCTCTTGACTCTATAATGCGGCCCTCATAGTCTGCTTTACTCTCTCTTGATATTGGCCAATAGAGAGTCTGACGTGTTCCCACCGGACCGGCTCTTCCTACTCTGGTGAGTCTTGACGTGTTTGGAGAGGTGGTCGCTCCTCATGAACCTCTTTCCACACTGCTGGCATCCAAACCTCTTCTCTCCGGTGTGTGTTCTGAGGTGGCGCTGTAGCTCGTCGGAGCGCGTGAAGCTCTTCCCACAGAACAGCCAGTTGCAGATGAACGGCCTCTCCCCGGCATGCCAGCGCAGGTGAGCCTTCAGGTGAGACGTCTTCTTGTACACCTTGCCGCACTCTGGGATGTGGCAGATGTGCAGTCTCTTCTTGCCAAACTCGAGTCCCCTGCCGTTGGCCTGGCAGTTGGGGCACTTGCAGCGACGGCAGCGGCGAGTGGAGGATAACAGGCCCTTGGAGGTGCCCTGGAGGAGGGCTGTGATTTGGGGCTGTTGACCCAGGACCAGCTGCCGGCCCAGGGAGAAAGCGTGGGGGTGGTTGGATGAGCTGCTGTGGCCAGTGGTCTGGGGGAGGCTCCACCACCCCTGCTGGCCCTCCTCCCCCACGTGGTGGTGTCCTCCGGATAGATGGTGCCTGGCAGAAGAGGCAGAGTTCTGGAGGAAGCTGGGGAAGTTCTGTCCCACAGAGACTGTGTTGTGTTGAGGGTAGTAGGGCGGCCCATTGGGGCCCTGGCTCTGGGACGAGAGGACCTTGACTGGAGAGAGCTCGAAGGAGTAGGCGGACGGAGGCTCGGCCGGCGGAGTCAGGGGCAGCTCGTGGTGGTGGTGGTGATGGTGGTGGTAATGGTGGAGCGCGTGGGGGTGGGGGTGAGGACCCAGGCCAGCCTGCAGACTGTGTCCATGTCCAACAGGGAACTGGACCTTGGGCACCGTTAACGTCATGGCCTGGTGGGCGGCTGCGGCTGCAGTGAGGCTGGAGGCACTGAGACTAGAACTAGGGGCCACCGCCACCTCGTTGCTCCACAGTTGGAACATCCCGGAGGCTGCACCCACCCTCATGGACCCCTCATAGGGAAACTGGGAACCATCAGAGCCCACCATGGAGCCCACAGTGCCTCCCACAACCGTCCCCCCCACCTGCCAGGCCTGGCTACAGGTGGTGGCCAAGAAGGACAGGGTGTTGGGGGCTCCCTCTGGGGACGAGCTGGGGGTCCGGTCCTGGTAGCAGATGGATAAAGAACATGGTTCACTACCTCAAACTAATGAGCCAAGCTCATTAAAACTTCAAAGTCAATCAATCAAATGTATTCAGAACTCACTTTTTACATCAGAAGTTGTACAAAGTGTTTTCAGAATAAGTATGTTTACATTTCAGTAATTCTATTAATTAATAGTGTAAATAATTATGTTATTTCTCACGTCATACTTTTTTTTGCTGTTGAATATCAGATAACAGACGTTTGCAAATTAATGTAAACTACAATATTCGCAAATCGTTATCAATCACTAATCAATCACAATAATTAAATGATCAATGATACCATGTTATTTGTTCAACATAAAACTTCCTAACATTCTTTCATTCTTCAAGATTTTACAATACTTTACGTTTTCTTAGTTATAAACGCATCAGACAGTGAATAGCCTACTGAAAATCCTTGGGAAATCAAGCTTTAGAACTCTGCAATTATTAGTTGTTGCGCAAGTTCTTCTTGCCACACATTTATGAGGACTCCATAAACGGTATAAGTAGAACTGCCTATACTGATCTGTATCAAAATGATTACTAACAAACCTGTAAAAAGGTGTGCAGAAAGTTGTCAGTCCGTTGTATCGTCAGAGCTGCCATCTGTTCACCGGCTCTGTCTCGCTCCTGCAACACGAGCAGCGGCGATGGCGGTGCAGGGAAGAGCAAAAGCAAGCACTCGGGTCAAGAGCGACCCTGAAAATAAAAACTGTCCTATTCCGAAACAAAGTAATCCAATGTCATTCAAGAAAAGTGTACTGCCCTCAGTCCGTCTGGTTCCAACTCATAAAATGGTCTGAATGAATGAAAAACCCAAACTCATTCCACTTTATTTGAATCCTTTTCGGTCACAAGCAGTCGCAATCAACCACAGAGCAGAGCGTGTCTTTTGAAGTGCGAGTGAGGAATGAACTATTGCAATATGAATGCTGTGTATAATGTCAAAGGCAGTTGGGCTGCATCTCGTCTTTATAGGGCGAGAGGGTCCTCTCAACGGCGTCTCCACGAGAACCAGTGAACGAAGAGAGAGAGGGGGATGTGAGGATTGTTATTTGGGGAGGGGGTTACATTGATAATAAATTAGGTTAGGAGGTGGGTTGCTCATAATTTCACTCAATTTTAACCAAATCCTGACCTCGCGAAACAACTCCTTCCTCAATTGTTCTGCATAACTTTGAGGCGTGATAAAGTCTTCTCCAATATCCTACAATTTGAAGGAGGGATGTGCTCCCGATTTTATTTGAATATAAACTGCGTAACTGCTTTAGTATACCTGCAACCGGTATTATTATGAATAATAATATGCCAAATCATAATAAAAATAAGCATGATAATTCAATAAATATAGGCTACATTTATAGAATAAAATATCCATGATAAACAGTTAATGAGCAGTTAAACTCACAAATACATGTCTTAAATTGTGTTCAATGCACCATAATGTAAAGCAATTTTTTTTTTAGATGAGATGAATTAGCCATCACAGAGTATTTAGTGTCAAGTACATTGGTGATACACTGTATCATACCAGGCTGGGCAATACATCATCAAATCCGTTTCGAAGTCACAATCAAATCAGTTTAATCACAGAAATAACTGAAACGCTTATAATCATCTTCCCTGAATTTCTCTCTTTTTTTCTGTCTTTCTCATGGTTACACCTTCCCAGGCATTTCACTTGGGATCTGACTGTAGTGTCGGACACATAGCCCTCACGACCGTAACATTAAATGTTTTCCCTCACAAAGATAATTGATAAAAATCGAATCAAAGCCTCCCTAATTCTCTCTGCTAGGTGACACATCAAATAGGTCCTGCAAGTGCTTGACTCCTTCACACTTCAGGGTCATGGAAAGGTCGTTTCAGATCTAGCACATTGAATAGAGATTGGGAGACTTAATCTCATTCTGTAGGTCTGTTCACCATTACAATGTTGAGTTTAAATCTAAGTCTGGAGTTTACCTCATTTCTCATGTAAATGGAGGAACAAAGCCTGAGCCACTTCTCTTCACAATGAACCACATTATCCTCATAGGTCTGGGGTTTTCATTCCAAAAACTTTGCAGATAATTCACAGACATTGTGTGTTCTTACAAAACACCAGTCTTATTTAAGACAAACTGTATATCAGTCATACTGTAAGCTACCAGTATATTTTACTTTCCAGCTACCTTATTTGTAAAAGTTTAGTTGAATGCGGACAAGAATGGGCAAGCATTAAACATTAACACCAGGCAATAATTACAAATGTTGTCACTGTCAACCTAATCTGACCACAGGAATTTTGATTATTGAACAGCTGCTATACGTTATTATAACACTATAACATGATTGAGTTTGCCCTATGACCATTTAAGGCAGAGATTATTTCCTCTGCCATTTGTAAAGAAAAAGGCTTGTGGGGCAGCGTTGCCCCTAATATATATATGTGTATATATGTGTATAATATATATATATATATATATAAAACACACACACACACACACACACACACACACACACACACATATATATATATGTGTGTGTTACAATTGGTGTAATAGAATATGGTAATGGTTTAAATAAAAAAGCAAACACACTGAAGAAAGTGACAGAAGGGGACAGTATTTAAATATTTAAAATGTTTGATAAATTATAGGTTTTATAGCTCATGCTTTGACGTAATGCTAATGCAATGAAGGATGTTAATCACTTTGAGTGGAAGGCCTTTCATGGCCATTTTATATTGGCTCAAGAGAGAGGATCTATTACGTGGTGCATGAACATACATCATGTCATCTCAATAAATATGACCCAAATTATGCATTTAACTTAATACTACAAAGAAAAGTATGTAGTTGGCTCTCAGCTCTGAAGGATCCTGTCTACTATGCAGTAGAATTCAGCTCCTTATACAAATGTGTTGTTACACCCACCCTTTGTGAACAGTACAAGATATCCATTCAATTTTCTGTAACCTTAGCTTGCCATCAAAAAACAATAGATAACATGGCTTTTTGGTGAGGAAATCCTCACTAATTCTTCACACAAAAAATATGCCTGTTAAAATGCGTCTGTAATAGGTATGTTGAAACAGTATTTTCACTTTGAAATGCATTCCTTTCAAAACGGTTATGTCTCTATGTTCTCTAAGAAAAAAAATGTTTCACAGAATGCACTTTGATCTACTATCTTTGGATACAGATTCCCAGTGCAGCTTTAAAACATGTAATAGTATAAGGAATGATTTAAATAAAAAAGAACAGAATGCAAACAAATGAAAGAGAGCAAGAGCTCTTCCAAGAAGGAAGACATCAAATATTAGTGCTGTCCCATCTTCAAGGCTCGGAGAGAGGCAGAGGTACCCAGGCTGCTGCTGTGTGTCTCGTTAGGCTTTGTTACACAGCACTAGTTGTTAATTACCCTGATTCCTATTTCCTGTCCATTCTCTTCCCCTCCTCCCCCATCTCCCCTCCTACCCCTCCCCCCACTGTAGGACTGCCTCCCTCCCCTCCCACCTTCCCAGATGAGGTGCTTTGAAGTGCAAAGTACTCTCTCCTCGCTTTGAACTGTGAAAACAATGCTTATGTGGTGGTGCTCTGCTTACAGCTTCCCTTCCCTTCCCCGTGTTAGCTCATTTAAATAGACCTGGAACAAACAGCGAGCAGGCTTCCTTATAAAAAATTCCCTCATTTCCAGGGAGAGAGCCATCCCAGTGTTCAGCTGTTGCGATAGCCTTACAACTGTGAACACTCATGGTTGCTGAGGACAAAAACGAGGACTTCAGAGTTATCATAATATATCATTGAGGCCATTTAAAGAATTTAAACTGAAGGGAGAATAGATTGGTAATTGATATAACATGTATGAAATAGGTCAGAACACAAACTATCTCAGGGTAAATTTCTGCAGTGTAACACTGTAATGTGTGAATGAATGTATATCAAACTGTCATACTTTTCACCCATTACAGCTAAAGAAAACATCAGGTTTTTGTCACCAATCAACCCCCTTAACTCCCTCTTTGAAGACAACCAAAACAATGCTTGCAGAATATGCTAGTAGCTAGTCAAGCTGTTTTTTCTATTTTATCATCATGCCTGAGGGGAGGGGGGCAGTTAAAAGCCCTCAGATCACTAAATTGTCCCAGCTGTCATGACCATCTGTACCCTAAAAGGCCATGTAGCCACACAGACACAGGGCAGAGGAGAGAGGAACAGCATTTGTACTGGTGGCCCAGGGTTACATCACAAATGGCACCCTATTCCCTACACAGTGCACTACTTTTGATCAGAGCCCTATGGGCCCTTGTCAAAAGTATTTAATTTTGTATTTTTTATTTCACCTTTATTTAACCAGGTAGGCTAGTTGAGAACAAGTTCTCATTTGCAACTGCGACCTGGCCAAGATAAAGCATAGCAGTGTGAACAGACAACACAGAGTTACACATGGAGTAAACAATTAACAAGTCAATAACACAGTAGAAAAAAGGGGGAGTCTATATACATTGTGTGCAAAAGGCATGAGGAGGTAGGCGAATAATTACAATTTTGCAGATTAACACTGGAGTGATAAATGATCAGATGGTCATGTACAGGTAGAGATATTGGTGTGCAAAAGAGCAGAAAAGTAAATAAATAAAAACAGTATGGGGATGAGGTAGGTGAAAATGGGTGGGCTATTTACCAATAGACTATGTACAGCTGCAGCGATCGGTTAGCTGCTCAGATAGCAGATGTTTGAAGTTGGTGAGGGAGATAAAAGTCTCCAACTTCAGCGATTTTTGCAATTCGTTCCAGTCACGGGCAGCAGAGAACTGGAACGAAAGGCGGCCAAATGAGGTGTTGGCTTTAGAGGTGATCAGTGAGATACACCTGCTGGAGCACGTGCTATGGATGGGTGTTGCCATCGTGACCAGTGAACTGAGATAAGGCGGAGCTTTACCTAGCATGAACTTGTAGATGACCTGGAGCCAGTGGGTCTGGCGACGAATATGTAGCGAGGGCCAGCCGGCTAGAGCATACAAGTCGCAGTGGTGGGTGGTATAAGGTGCTAAAGTGACAAAACGGATGGCACTGTGATAAACTGCATCCAGTTTGCTGAGTAGAGTGTTGGAAGCAATTTTGTAGATGACATCGCCAAAGTCGAGGATCGGTAGGATAGTCAGTTTTACTAGGGTAAGTTTGGCGGCGTGAGTGAAGGAGGCTTTGTTGCGGAATAGAAAGCCGACTCTTGATTTGATTTTCGATTGGAGATGTTTGATAATCTGGAAGGAGAGTTTACAGTATAGCCAGACACCTAGCCAGGGTGGTGATGCTAGTCAGGTGTGCGGGTGCAGGCAGCGAACGGTTGAAAAGCATGCATTTGGTTTTACTAGCGTTTAAGAGCAGTTGGAGGCCACGGAAGGAGTGTTGTATGGCATTGAAGCTTGTTTGGAGGTTAGATAGCACAGTGTCCAAGGACGGGCCGGAAGTATATAGAATGGTGTCGTCTGCGTAGAGGTGGATCAGGGAATCGCCCGCAGCAAGAGCAACATCATTGATATATACAGAGAAAAGAGTCGGCCCGAAAATTGAACCCTGTGGCACCCCCATAGAGACTGCCAGAGGACCGGACAGCATGCCCTCCGATTTGACACACTGAACTCTGTCTGCAAAGTAATTGGTGAACCAGGCAAGGCAGTCATCCGAAAAACCGAGGCTACTGAGTCTGCCGACAAGAATATGGTGATTGACAGAGTCGAAAGCCTTGGCAAGGTCGATGAAGACGGCTGCACAGTACTGTCTTTTATCGATGGCGGTTATGATATCGTTTAGTACCTTGAGCGTGGCTGAGGTGCACCCGTGACCGGCTCGGAAACCAGATTGCACAGCGGAGAAGGTACGGTGGGATTCGAGATGGTCAGTGACCTGTTTGTTGACTTGGCTTTCGAAGACCTTAGATAGGCAGGGCAGGATGGATATAGGTCTGTAAACAGTTTGGGTCCAGGGTGTCTCCCCCTTTGAAGAGGGGGATGACTGCGGCAGCTTTCCAATCCTTGGGGATCTCAGACGATATGAAAGAGAGGTTGAACAGGCTGGTAATAGGGGTTGCGACAATGGCGGCGGATAGTTTCAGAAATAGAGGGTCCAGATTGTCAAGCCCAGCTGATTTGTACGGGTCCAGGTTTTGCAGCTCTTTCAGAACATCTGCTATCTGGATTTGGGTAAAGGAGAACCTGGAGAGGCTTGGGCGAGTAGCTGCGAGGGGGCGGAGCTGTTGGCCGAGGTTGGAGTAGCCAGGCGGAAGGCATGGCCAGCCGTTGAGAAATGCTTGTTGAAGTTTTCGATAATCATGGATTTATCGGTGGTGACCGTGTTACCTAGCCTCAGTGCAGTGGGCAGCTGGGAGGAGGTGCTCTTGTTCTCCATGGACTTCACAGTGTCCCAGAACGTTTTGGAGTTGGAGCTACAGGGTGCAAACTTCTGCCTGAAGAAGCTGGCCTTAGCTTTCCTGACTGACTGCGTGTATTGGTTCCTGACTTCCCTGAACAGTTGCATATCGCGGGGACTATTCGATGCTATTGCAGTCCGCCACAGGATGTTTTTGTGCTGGTCGAGGGCAGTCAGGTCTGGAGTGAACCAAGGGCTATATCTGTTCTTAGTTCTGCATTTTTTGAACGGAGCATGCTTATCTAAAATGGTGAGGAAGTTACTTTTAAAGAATGACCAGGCATCCTCAACTGACGGGATGAGGTCAATGTCCTTCCAGGATACCCGGGCCAGGTCGATTAGAAAGGCCTGCTCACAGAAGTGTTTTAGGGAGCGTTTGACAGTGATGAGGGGTGGTCGTTTGACTGCGGCTCCGTAGCGGATACAGGCAATGAGGCAGTGATCGCTGAGATCCTGGTTGAAGACAGCGGAGGTGTATTTAGAGGGCCAGTTGGTCAGGATGACGTCTATGAGGGTGCCCTTGTTTACAGATTTAGGGTTGTACCTGGTGGGTTCCTTGATGATTTGTGTGAGATTGAGGGCATCTAGCTTAGATTGTAGGACTGCCGGGGTGTTAAGCATATCCCAGTTTAGGTCACCTAACAGAACAAACTCTGAAGCTAGATGGGGGGCGATCAATTCAGAAATGGTGTCCAGGGCACAGCTGGGAGCTGAGGGGGGTCGGTAGCAGGCGGCAACAGTGAGAGACTTATTTCTGGAGAGAGTAATTTTCTAAATTAGTAGTTCGAACTGTTTGGGTATGGACCTGGAAAGTATGACATTACTTTGCAGGCTATCTCTGCAGTAGACTGCAACTCCTCCCCCTTTGGCAGTTCTATCTTGACGGAAAGTGTTATAGTTGGGTATGGAAATCTCAGAATTTTTGGTGGCCTTCCTGAGCCAGGATTCAGACACGGCAAGGACATCAGGGTTAGCAGAGTGTGCTAAAGCAGTGAGTAAAACAAACTTAGGGAGGCTTCTGATGTTGGCATTCATGAAACCAAGGCTTTTTCGATCACAGAAGTCAACAAATGAGGGTGCCTGGGGACATGCAGGGCCTGGGTTTACCTCCACATCACCCGCGGAACAAGTAATGCACTATATAGGGAATAGGGGAGTGACATTTGGGACGTAGGCCCATGTCAGACAGCTTCTGTTTTACAGCACCAAGCTGAGTAATAATCACTAAATGCCAGTCATGTGATAAACAGTGAGCTAATGGACAAGACAGGAGATAGAAAGCAGGTTTAAAGCCTGCAGCTTTACTTTAGAAGCATTCAGAAGGAGAAGAAGAAGTGTTGAGGAGGAGAGTAGGGGGGGATTTCAGTACATTTAGTAGGGAAATTAAACTTAAAACTACCAAATTAAAATTAAACTACCACTGTCAAAACAAGTGCTTAATAAGTTATGATTGGTATCCTGATCTTCATAAATATAGTACAGGTAGATACTGCGAAATATAAGTCTTCAAATACTGATGGAACAAACAGAGGTATTGAAAAGTCACTGTCAATCGATCAATAATATAATAGTCTTAGCAAAAATGATTATCTTAAATTTACTATCTGTAGAAACTATGAGAAAAGAAAGGTTCAGAACTTTTGTCCAACATCCCAGCACAGTTGAAAAATATATGGCAATTAGAAATCAAAACTGGATGGTTTTCAGAGATAGATGGTAGAGGTAGCTGGTAGAAAATATATATATATGGGGGGGTTGGAAAAAAATCCAGAATCCAGATGTAGAAAAGAGGAAATAATATATTCTGTAAATCTTGAATTCCCACACATGTGCAGTTTGGCCCTACACCTGTCTATTAGCATGTAGACAGACTACAGCTTCTCCAGTCACCTGGACAGACAGACAGCACACATCTCCACTTGTCAAATAACATTTTTATCAATATCAGGAGCACTTGAAGTTTGTTTGCATTTTGTTTTTCTGACACTCTTAACACCTTCAGAAGTCAGAACACAGGAGTGTGTGATCAAAGCGTCTCACGGTTAGTTCTGGAAACACTGGAGTGCTTTGATACTCCACATCAATATTTCAATTCAACAATCGCTTGACATGCACCCATACTCACAGAAGCGAAATAGGAAAAAGAAGGAGTAAAGAGAGAGAGAGATCTAGGAAAGGTGGAATGGGGGGCTGCATGGAGAAACTATAAGAGAGATGGATTGAAGGATTCGTTAACATGTCTTTCTTTTCCCTTCAAAGTCATTTTGCACAAAGTCAAATGATCTGCTTTATAGCTGTTATTTAGTGATTTTTGACCACATTTTCTCTTCACATTAACAACATGGAACTATTGAAAATATGATTAAGGTCCAAGCTGCCTAAATATCACTTTCATGCCACTATCATTTCATTATACATAGGCTCACTCAGGGAGAAGTTATGATCACTTTGTATGGAAGAAAAAAATGTGTGACAACTCAAATTGCTACAAAGAACATGTTGATTATTCCTACTGCTGTTGTACAAGGCCTAGGAGTATTGGCTTACTGTGAACCGTAGGCATACTTTTATGTTAAGTCATCTCAACAATAGAACATTTCAAATGTATGATAACTAATTTACTGTGAAATAACTCAACTGTTTATTCATAGGATTTGCGGTGTAAACTCCCTAAAATGACTAATTCCCCACAATGCAAAAGCTGTCTATTGTCACATTATACCACAGAATAATATAATAATATGAATAATAGAAACATCTAGGGAACAATGGAACTGATCAATCAAGAAGCAGCTCTTCACACACACACACACACACACACACACACACACACACACACACACACACACACACACACACACACACACACACACACGTAAATAATTAGTTCAAACACTTGACAATGTGATTTCACAGGCATCAAGCTAATGTGGGCATTGTATTGTGCTGAAGCTTGGACCCCTGGCAGTTTATCTTACAGTGTTGTCAGAGTGACAGCAGAAGATGTGAGCATGTGTCGCATTGACAATGGCGTCTGATCTTAGCTAATGTACTCTTATGGGATTGACTGTTCTCTCATATTAGGCTATCCTCAAACTGTATCTGGTCTACAGTCACGTTCTGACCTTTATTTCCTGTGTTTTTTGTATTTATTTAGTATGGTCAGGGCGTGAGTTGGGTGGGCAGTCTATGTTTGTTTTTCTAGGTTTTGGGTATTTCTATGTTTCGGCCTAGTATGGTTCTCATTCAGAGGCAGGTGTCATTAGTTGTCTCTGATTGAGAATCATACTTAGGTAGCCTGGGTTTCACTGTGTGTTTGTGGGTGATTGTTCCTGTCTCTGTGTTTGCACCAGATAGGACTGTTTAGGTTTTCGCACATTTATTGTTTTGTTAGTTATTTCATGTCTAGTTCCTTTATTAAAGAACATGAATAACCACCACGCTGCATTTTGGTCCGCTTCTCCTTCACCACAGGAAAACCCTTACACAGATAGTATCCTTGCTGCATACTCATGTCTACAACGAGGCCACATGAATGAAGATGAAACAGTAAGATGAAATGGGAGAATGGAGGAATACTCTACACAGGACTGCCTATGACTGGGTTGTCTGTTGGGATCTTGTTAAATTGTTCAGCCAGGGGACTGAAGAGTAGAGAATTGGTGCCAGTGGCATGTGTCCAATGTAAATCAGTTGCACAAAGAACAATTGTAGCCTAAACACAAAGACAGAGTCTCCAACTCCTACACCTGCAGCAGGGTATCTCCCTTGAAGAGCAGTAGATGTATTTGTAAACGTATGCCCTACACACACTACACCTCTGATGCCACTGTCTGTTAGCCCCCTCAGACACAGTCTACAACTCAGCCCCTGTAACGTAGAGAGAAGTGTCACCCCTGTCACCGCCATGCCAGGGATCAACCCGCTGTGTGTTTGTGTACGGTGAACCTAGCACAGCTTTGAGGAGGCAGGTTGAGAAATGACAGAGAGACTCTTTCATCTAATCTGTGCGCCGTAATTTGCACCTCAGTAAGTTTAACTGATGACTACTGATCAAATGCACACCTTTGAAAATAAAAATCTTTCGGGGGATTTTTTTTTCTCTTTCCGTAAAAGGAATTATTAATGCTACTGATGAGGGTTTGAAGACTATGGGGGAGTCTGAGTATAAGGATGGATCCGTTTGGGAGGGTTTTGATCTTACAAGTAATAGGACAAGAACAGAAAATGACCCAAATGTGAGTGAAATTAGACAATGTGAGTGATATTAGACAACGTGAGTGATATTAGACAATGTGAGTGGTATTAGACAATGTGAGTGATATTAGACAATGTGAGTGGTATTAGACAATGTGAGTGGTATTAGACAATGTGAGTGATATTAGACAATGTGAGGGATATTAGACAATGTCAGTGGTATTAGACAATGTGAGTGATATTAGACAATGTGAGTGATATTAGACAATGTGAGTGGTATAGTGGTATTAGACAATGTGAGGGATATTAGACAATGTGAGTGATATTAGACAATGTGAGTGGTATTAGACAATGTGAGTGGTATTAGACAATGTGAGTGGTATTAGACAATGTGAGTGATATTAGACAATGTGAGTGATATTAGACAATGTGAGTGGTATTAGACAATGTGAGTGATATTAGACAATGTGGGTGATATTAGACAATGTGAGTGGTATTAGACAATGTGAGTGATATTAGACAATGTGAGTGATATTAGACAATGTGAGTGGTATTAGACAATGTGAGTGATATTAGACAATGTGGGTGATATTAGACAATGTGAGTGATATTAGACAATGTGAGGGATATTAGACAATGTGAGTGGTATTAGACAATGTGAGTGATATTAGACAATGTGAGGGATAGTAGACAATGTGAGTGGTATTAGACAATGTGAGTGGTATTAGACAATGTGAGGGATATTAGACAATGTGAGTGGTATTAGACAATGTGAGTGGTATTAGACATTGTGAGGGATATTAGACAATGTGAGTGATATTAGACAATGTGAGTGATAGTAGACAATGTGAGTGGTATTAGACAATGTGAGTGGTATTAGACAATGTGAGTGATATTAGACAATGTGAGTGATATTAGACAATGTGAGTGGAAGTAGACAATGTGAGTGATATTAGACAATGTGAGTGATATTAGACAATGTGGGTGATATTAGACAATGTGAGTGATATTAGACAATGTGAGTGGTATTAGACAATGTGAGTGGTATTAGACAATGTGAGTGATATTAGACCATGTGAGTGGTATTGGACAATGTGAGTGGTATTGGACAATGTGAGTGATATTAGACAATGTGAGTGATATTAGACAATGTGAGTGATATTAGACAATGTGAGTGGTATTAGACAATGTGAGTGATATTAGACAATGTGAGTGATATTAGACAATGTGAGTGGTGTTAGACAATGTGAGTGGTATTAGACAATGTGAGGGATATTAGACAATGTGAGTGATAGTAGACAATGTGAGTGGTATTAGACAATGTGAGTGATATTAGACAATGTGAGTGGTAGTAGACAAAGTCTATTATAATAAAACTGATAACTGATTAATAAATCCTCAATAAATCCCAAATTGGATTTAATAGTCCTGTCCCAATAATGAGTGAAAACAACTTTTTCAATTTTAACCTGTTGAGTGTAGGGGGCAGAATGTTGATGTTTGGATGAAAAACGTGCCCAAATTAAACGGCCTATTTCTCAGACCCAGAATCTAGAATATGCATATAATTGTCAGATTAGGATAGAAAACACTCTAAAGTTTCCAAAACTGTCAAAATAGTGTCTGTGGGTATAAAAGAACTGATATTGCAGGCGAAAACCTGAGGAAAATCCAACCCGGAAGTGCCTCTTATTTGGAAATCTCCCTGTTCCATTGCATGCCTTCCCTCCATTTAACCTCTTGAAGCTATGGGAGCGCAATTTCATTATTGGATAAAAAAACGTGCCCGTTTTAAGCGCAATATGTTGTCACGAAAAGATGCTTGACTATGCATATAATTGCCAGCGTTGGAAAGAAAACACTCTGACGTTTTCAAAACTGCAAAGATATTATCTGTGAGTGCCCCAGAACTGATCTTACAGGCGAAACCAAGATGAAACTTCAAACAGGAAATGATCAGGATTTTTGACGCTCTGTTCTACTAACGTCTCCTTATATGGCTGTGAATATGCTGTGAACGAGCTTATGCGCTCTGCCGTTCGTCCAAGATGTCTGCAGCATTGTGACGTATTTGTAGGCATATCATTGGAACATTGGCCATAAGAGACTACATTTGCCAGGGGGCCGTCCGGTGTCCTTTGTCTAAGTCGGTGCGTAATTCCCAGTGGCAATCCTTGTACCATGCGATACAGAAGGAGACTCATACTTCCAGGAACGATACATCATTGAAGAGATATGTGAAAAACACCTTGAGGATTGGTTCTAAACAACGTTTGCCATGTTTCAGTCGATATTATGGAGTTAATTTGGAAAAAAGTTTGGCGTTTGGATAACTGAATTTTCGTTTTTTTTTTGGTAGCCAAACGTGACGCACCAAACGGACCGATTTCTCCTGCACAAAAAATCTTTCTCATTGAAAACATCCGAAGGTAAATTATTTATTGAATGTTTTTGCTGGTTTTTGTGAAAATGTTGCCTGCTAAAGCTAACGCTAAATGCTAAATGCTAACGCTAAATGCTAAATGCTAGTTTGCTATGGTAGAGAAGCATATTTTTGAAAATCTGAGATGACAGTGTTGCTAACAAAAGGCTAAGCTTGAGAGCTAGCATATTAATTTAATTTCATTTGCGATTTTCATTAATAGTTAACGTTGCATTATGGTATTGAGCTTGAGGCTATGATTACGCTACCGGATCCGGCATGGCTCGACGCAAGAAGTTAATTGGGGCTAGCCCTGAATACTGCCCCTTCTGGAGGAATTCGGCACCCATATAAACCATGATAAATTTTTGTCAAAAGTTGCTAATATATGCAATTAAAAATTGTTATCGAATAGGAAACACTCTAAAGCTTATAAAACCGTTTAAATTTTGTCTCTAGCTAAAGCAGAAGTCTCAGGGCATGCATTCTCCCAAAGTCTCTCTTGTAATGGGAAAAGTTGCCATCACTTTGACGTCACTGTTTACACACTTCCCAAAGAGCTATAACCATGGAAACATGTTCTATGTCTTCAGCGTGAAGCCTGCTTTCGATGAGGCCTGTAACTGCGAGAATCACGTGCTCACGAGACGTTCAGCGTGACCAAACGTCCCGGTGACGCACAAAAAAAGTTTCACCAATGGGAGATTGAAGATTTCTCTCTCTTTCTCCCAGGACAGACTGAACAACGTGTGCTAATCTGTTCGCCCTCACGATTGCTGTAGACCTTTATAACATGCTAAGGCTTAATTATAAACATAGTTTGACAAGTTTACTCGAAATATAATGTATACTTTCGACGTTTTGGTGCGCAGCCACTTGAAATTTGCATACATTTCGACCGAAAAGTGTCTAGTTTGAGAACGGAAAGACACAGAGTTGCAAACTGAACGCTAACTTGGTGAGTATTAACCCTTCCACGTCTTCTGAAGCAAGAACAGCCATGGTAAGGGAATATTTACGTCTTCATTTTGGGTTTCTGCCGACTCCATGATAGAGGAGTCAGCATGCTAAATGAGAGCGCCGACTCTCTATTATAGCCTAGTAAACGCCAAATGTAACTTTAAAAATAATTGTAACATAGCAATTGCATTTAGAAGAAGTTTATCTTGCCATACATATGTAAAACATGCATATTTAGTCAAAGTTTATGATGTGTATTCCTTGTTAGCTGACGTTATCTGCCGGAGCTATTTATTTCTCCTGACATTGCAGTAGCATTTTTTGAACAATGCATAATTGTAAACAGAGATTTATGGATATATATTGCATATTATTGAAAAAAAATGAATGTACTGTGTAACATGTTATATTACTGTCATCTGATGAAGATTTCAAAAGGTTAGTGAAATGATTTTTCTTTTAATCCTGCGTTTGTTGATTGCATATTTTTTCCTACTTGGCTAAGCTAATGAAGTATGTATGCAGTGGTGGTTGGACATAAATATGTGCTATGTTTTCGCCGTAAAACATTTTAGAAATCTGACTTGCTGGGTAGATAAATAACTTCTTTATCTTTCATTTGAGCCATTTTTCAAGCGATTCTGTGGAGGTTAAATATTTTTAGGATTATTTCTTGCGTTCCCTGCGCCACATTACAGCTCAGGGGGGGTGGGGTGAGTTCCCAAAGGGGAACTAGTAGCTCTAACAGGGATATCAACCAGACTACTTTCCCTATGGCTTCCACATGGTGTGAACAGTCGTTAGACATAGTTTCAGCCTTTTTTTCTGAAAAATTAGCGAGAACGATCACTTCGCGTCAGTGGATGACTGGGTGCCCTCAGAGGTTTGCATGCGCCAACAACTTGGAGCAGACATTTTCTCTCTCTCTCCTATTGAAAAAGCTACAGTCCGGTTTAAATATTATCGATTATTTATTGTAAAAGCAACCTGAGGATTGATTATAAAAATGTTTGACATGTTTCTACGAACTTTACGGATACTATTTGGAATTTTTCGTCTGCCCGTCGTGACCTGCACGAGCCTGTGGATTACTAAACATAACGTGCCAACCAAATGGAGGTTTTTGGATATAAAAATAATTTTATTGAACAAAAGGAACATTTATTGTGTAACTGGGAATATCGTGAGTGCAAACATACGAAGATCATCAAAGGTAAGCGATTCATTTTATTGCTTTTCTGCCTTTCGTGACCAATCTACTTTGCTGCTAGCTGTTTGTAATGTTTTGTCTGCTGAGAGAGATGTCCTCACATAAACACTTGGTTTGCTTTCGATGTAAAGCTTTTTTGAAACCTGACACACCAGGTGGATTACCAACAAACTAAGCTGTGTTTTGCTATATTGCACTTGTGATTTCATGAAACAGGAGATGGGAATAACTGTAAGATACCCACCTATCCTGTGTTGCATCATGTACTCCATCCCCCTGAGGTCTAACCTGAGCCTCAGTGTCACTCATAGATAATGGTAGTGACAGTCTCTCTCTTCACTGTCAATGTTACACTGCTCTGTGTATCCGATTAACTAACTTCCATTCCCTGGTTCTCTCATTCCCACAGCTGAACTGAGATGAACAGAAGGCTGGTGCTTTGCAAAACAAACCAACAAAAGAAAAAGATGAACAGATCTGATGAAAGAATAATCAACATGGCCTGGTAACAAACATGCCTCATAACCATGACACTTCCTCCTTCCTAAGTAGGTTACCATGGGTAAACCAATTTACAACTCCTCTCTGATCTCAGACCTGAAGAACTGTAATATTCAATGTTTCTCTGAGTCTTGGCTGAACAAGAACATAGATAATATATATTGCGGGTTTCTCCATTCTTGTCTATAACAGACTGCAGTCTCGGGTAAACTCAAGGGGAGGGGTATGTCTCTTTTTTAACATTAGAGACTGCGCACCAGCTGCTGTTAACTAGGTCTCGAGTTTTTGCTCCCCTGAGTTTGAATACCTCAAGCTGCAGACCATACTATTTACCAAGAGAGTTTTCATCTGTATTTTTCATAGCTGACTAAGACCGCACTCAAGGAGCTCTATAGGGCCATACTCACACAATAAAATGCACATCCAGAGGCGACGCTTCTCGTGACTAGTGATTTTAATGCAGGAAACCTTAAATCAATTTAAAAAACGTTTTACCAGCGTATCACCTGCGCAACTAGAGGCGACAAAACTCTTGATCACCTTTACGCCACACACAGAAATGCATACAAGGCTCTTCCTCACCCTCCCTTTGGCAAAGCTGACCATTACACTATCCTACTGATTCCTGCTTACAAGAAAAAACAAGTACCAGTGATGTGCCCAAAACGGAAGTGGTTCGATGAAGCGGATGCTAAGCTACAGGACTGTTTTGCTAGCACAGACTGGAAGATTTTCCCGGATTCATTCGATAACATTGAGGAGTTTTCCACAACAGTTACAATCTTCCGTAATAAGTGCATCGACGACATCGTCCCCACATTGACCGTGCATACTGTACATATCCCAACCAGAAGCCATGGATTACAGGCAACATCCGCACTGAACTAAAGGCTAGAGCTGCCGCTTTCAAGGAGCGGGACACTAATCTGGAATCATATAAGAAATAAGAAACCTCTGACAAGGCATCAAACAGACAAAGCGTAAATACAGGACTAAGATCGAATCCTACTATGCCGGCTCTGACGCTCGTATGTGGGGCAACTCCCCAAATACAAACTATCACAGATTAAAAAAGGGAAACCCAGCCGGGAGCTGCCCAGTGACAGGGGCCTACCAGAAGAGCTAAGTGACTTCTATGCTCGCTTTGAGGCAAGCAACACTGAACCATGCATGAGAGCACCAGCTGTTCCGGACAACTGTGTGATCTCGCTTTCCATGTGAGTAAGACCTTTATACAGGTTAACATTCACAAGGCCGTGGGCCAGATAGGCTACCAGGATGTGTACTTAAAACATGCGCTGATCAGCTGGCAAGTGTCTTCACTGACATTTTCAACCTCTCCCTGACCCTGAATGTAATACCTACAGTACATGTTTAAAGCAGACCACTATAGTCCCTGTGCCTAAGAATGCCAAGGTAACCTGTCTAAATGACTATCTACCCATATAACTCACATCTATAGCCATGAAATGCATTTGAAAGGCTGATCATGGCTCACATCAACACCATCATCCCAGACATCCTGGACCCACTCTAATTTGATGTTAGTGTCAGCTTCGTCAGCACAAGAACAGTTCGTCGGGAGCTTCATAAAATTTGTTTCCATGGCCGAGCTGCCGCACACAAGTCTAACATCACCATGCACAATGCCAAGCGTCGGCTGAAGTGGTGTAAAGCTTGCCGCAATTGTACTCTGGAGCAGTGGAAATGCCTTCGCTGGAGTGATGAATCGAGCTTCACCATCTGGCAGTCCCAAGGACTAATCTGATTTTGGTGGATGTCAGGAGAATGCTACCTGCGCCAATGCAAGTGCCAACTGTAAAGTTTGGTGGAGGAGGAATAATGGTTTAGGGCTGTTTTTCATGGTCCGGGCTAGGCCCCTTAGTTCCAGTGAAGGGAAATCTTAATGCTACAGTATATAATGACATTCTAGATGATTCTGTGCTTCCAACCTTGTGGCAACAGTTTTAGGAAGACCCTTTCCTTTTTCATCATGACAATGCCCCCGTGCACAAAGCAAGGTCCATACAAAAATGGTTTGTCGAGATAAGTGTGGAAGAACTTAACTAGCCTGCACAGAGCCCTGACCTCAACTCCATTGAACACCTTTTGTATGAATTAGAACGCCGCCTGCGAGCCAGGCCTAATCACCCAATATCAGTGCCCGACATCACTTGCGCTCTTGTGGCTGAATGGATGCAAGTCCCTGCAGCAATGTTCCAACATTTAGTGGAAAGCCTTCCCAGAAGAGTGGAGGCTTTTCTAGCAGCAAAGGGGAGACCAACTCCAAATTAATGCCATGATTTTGGAATGAGATGTTCGACGAGCAGGTGTCCACATACTTTTGGCTATGTAGTGTATTATCTATCTCAATTACCTCGTACCCCTGCACATCAACTCGGTACTGGTACCCAAAAATGTGTGGCTTCTACAAGGCTTCTAAACAAATTGTAACAAGTCAAGAGCTATTCATCCAGGACCGTGTCAGAGGCCGGGTGCATACAGATCTGAGGCGCGTGGCTGCCACTTGCAATATTGCTCGTCAGAGTTCCCCGCCGAGGGTAGCAGCAGTACAGAGAGGCTAGCTCTGAGCAGCGGTAGGCAGCAGAGAGGGGAATTGTGTTGAAACGTCAAGCGCAACTGCAACACCTGTGCAGCAGAAATGATAAACCCCCTCTGGAATCATCAGCTTGATAGGAGGGGTTGTGGAGGAGGAGCATAGAAGAAGGGGTGGGCACCATCTTGATAGGAGGGGTTGTGGAGGAGGAGCATAGGAGAAGGGGTGGGCACCATCTTGATAGGAGGGGTTGTGGAGGAGGAGCATAGGAGAAGGGGTGGGCACCATCTTGATAGGAGGGGTTGTGGAGGAGGAGCATAGGATAAGGGGTGGGCACCATCTTGATAGGAGGGGTTGTGGAGGAGGAGCATAGGAGAAGGGGTGGGCACCATCTTGATAGGAGGGGTTGTGGAGGAGGAGTATAGGAGAAGGGGTGGGCACCATCTTGAGACTGGACACCCTTTCTGTGGAGGCACCATTATTTGGGAGGATATCGAAGAGTCAGTAAAGAGAAACACAAGGCTTGTGTCATCAATCAACATACTGATGCAATTTCAGTAAACATATTACTGCATTAAATAAAGCTAGGTTACTTGGTTGGAGGAGGAAGAGGAGAGGGAATCTTAGTTAAATGTGTTTATCTTTGTTGTCTTCGACATGAGTCACCTAAATGTGTTAAAGGTGTGCCATAATAATTTTGTATTTATTTAACTATTATTTTACCTTTATTTAACTAGGCAAGTCAGTTAAGAACAAATTCTTATTTACAATGATGGCCTAGGAACAGTGGGTTAACTACCTTGTTCAGGGGCAGAACGACAGATTTTTACCTTGTCAGTTAACCACTAGGCTATCTGCCGCCCCCTACAGACCATCTGAACCCAAACTGGACTGTCACAATCAGTTTCATACTCTTATGCTCTTATGGATCTCTGACAGAATGTGGCTGAGACTTAACAGCACATCTGTTTCCTTGTACAATAGATTCCTACCTCAAATGGGACTCACCTGACTAAGAAAAAAAAGTATTGTAATATTGATAAAAAGGAGAAAAATGTATGATAATGTAATGGTTCAGAATGGATCAATATACTCCAGATTTGTAAGTAAATTCTGCATTGAAAAAATTACACAAACAAAGCTAAGGCAGAGTGAAAATGAATTATATTTGTCTACAGAAGTGTGGGGGAGCTTATATTTCATGCCAGCTTTACACTACAGATGTATTTTCCCCATCTTGAAGTGATCTACTGTATATATAAAAAGACTGTGTTATTATGGACTTCTCCCATAAGTTATTTTCCTTCTGTTTTCGTCCATTTGATGCAACCTACATTGGGACAGGGAGAAACGAATAGCTACATTTTTAATTAACTTCATAACATCTGCACTTGTGCTGCCTTTGAGAGAGGCGGCGCGCTTTCCTTTTAACTTATTCCAGCACATTTGCACACCAAGGTAAATCTTGATGTTGGCAGACTTACAGAAAGGAGGAAGAGAGAGAGAGAGAAATATAAATGTAAATGAACCCTCACTTGTGTGTGTAGATCAAAGAAGCCAAATAATTAAACTTTTTGCCATTGCTTGATATTGAAAAAAGAAGGAGGAAAATGTAGGGGATGAATCAGTTTGAGTTAAAAGGGTTCTCTGGTTGTTTCATGAAGGTCCCTTTCTATTCTTATGGCGTATTGATTCAGAATTGATCCATGATCTATCTGTTAGTTCCATGTTTGAATGGATGACTACTCAGTGGCAATTAAGCATGTGAATCTTGGTTGGGCAAAAAGTGGGATGCATGCCAGCAAAGCCACTACACAACACAACACTAAACCATACATAAATTGCACTATAACGATGACAAACGGTGCCCACAAACTGTTAGGGCCTACATAAAGCTGTCCCAACAGCAGTCCCAACATCTTACCACTGCTACACCTAGCACAAAACAGAGCCTTGTCTGGCACGAAAAAGTTCATTCAGCCTCACTTACTGCCTTTTAAAAATACACAGCTGATATGGCTGACTTGCTGACTGATGTGGTTTCTAATGACAATTGAGATGTACAAACAATGGCATAAGCGGACGACAAGTGGATAGGAGGCATTAAGACATTAATGAGTGAGCTAGGACGGACGTAGTCAATATAACTGTTTGTTTAACACTTTTGAAATGTACAGCGACAGAATTCAGAACATGGGCCGTTCTTACGGAAACAATCCATGTAGTTATTAACCCAGTACAGCCATTCCTAACTTTCCAAGTGGCTAGAGCACATAGAGCTCTCGTTCCTCATTCCAACTGCTACAGCTCAGTTGACTCTCATGTAGGAACACATCCAGGTGCTCAAATGGTCCTAGAGTCTCAGAAAGCCCTGTGAAAAAGGGGCAGTGTTAACAACCCCAACTCAGAAGCAGAGGAGACACCTGCATGACCAGCTGCTATTCAATAGGAAGGAGGCACCTGCACGGCCAGCTGCTATTCTATAGAAGGAGGCACCTGCACGGCCAGCTGCTATTCTATAGAAGGAGGCACCTGCACGACCAGCTGTTATTCTATAGGAAGGAGGCACCTGCACGGCCAGCTGCTATTCTATAGAAGGAGGCACCTGCATGACCAGCTGCTATTCTATAGAAGGAGACACCTGTACGGCCAGCTGCTATTCTATAGAAGGAGGCACCTGCAAGACCAGCTGCTATTCTATAGGAAGGAGGCACCTGCACGACCAGCTGCTATTCTATAGGAAGGAGACACCTGCACGACCAGCTGCTATTCTATAGGAAGGAGACACCTGCACGGCCAACTCCTATACTACAGGAAGGACGCACCTGCACGACCAGCTGCTATTCTATAGGAAGGAGGCACCTGCACGACCAGCTGCTATTCTATAGGAAGGAGACACCTGCACGACCAGCTGCTATTCTATAGGAAGGAGACACCTGCACGACCAGCTGCTATTCTATAGAAGGAGGCACCTGCACGACCAGCTGCTATTCTATAGAAGGAGGCACCTGCACAACCAGCTGCTATTCTATAGAAGGAGGCACCTGCAAGACCAGCTGTTATTCTATAGGAAGGAGACACCTGCACGACCAGCTCCTATACTACAGGAAGGAGACACCTGCACGGCCAGCTGCTATTCTATAGGAAGGAGGCACCTGCACGGCCAGCTGCTATTCTATAGAAGGAGACACCTGCATGACCAGCTGCTATTCTATAGAAGGAGGCACCTGCATGACCAGCTGCTATTCTATAGAAGGAGGCACCTGCACGGCCAGCTGCTATTCTATAGGAAGGAGGCACCTGCACGACCAGCTGCTATTCTATAGAAGGAGACACCTGCACGGCCAGTGTGGGAGCAAATATAACACATAGACAAATGCATAAGATGTATAGGATAGCTGGACATACCAAGGCCAGAGGGATATACAAAGGAGGGGGTCAGTCAAATGACTAACTGATGACCAATAGACATAGTTCGCATATTTTTAGGACGTAGAGATGCAGAAGGAATGACAGAGAAGACACATAGTCTGTTGCTCTGAGATAAAGACACACATACATAGTAACATATTGAGCTAAGTGCAGAGCCAAAGCATAGGGCTGTAAAATAGAGGAATGTATAGTATTTTTAGTATAGCTGGACACACTAGAAACTGAGGAGACACATAGTCTGCTGATCCTAGATAATACACAAACAAAAGAGTGCATTTAGCTAAGTGCAGGAACAAAGCAAGGGTCTTGTCATCATTATAATCTGACGGAAAGCAGGTATGAGCGTTATTGAGCTGAACAAGCAGGATGCACGGATTGGAATGTAAGTTTATTTGCATGTAGGATGGGCTCATATGCAATATGTGGATAAATACTGGAGCCAGGGCTCTGGAAAAGGTGTGTGTTCCGCGGGGCACTCCGGCTTGCTATACTGTTGTATTAAAGCCTGATTGATTTCACAAAGTTCTGGTATGCGTTGTATTTGATCCGATTTTCCACCACACCAGCTGCTATTCTATAGGAAGGAGGCACCTGCACGGCCAGCTGCTATTCTATAGAAGGAGACACCTGCACAGCCAGATGCTATTCTATAGAAGGAGGCACCTGCAAGACCAGCTGTTATTCTATAGGAAGGAGACACCTGCATGACCAGCTGCTATTCTATAGAAGGAGACACCTGCACGGCCAGCTGCTATTCTATAGGAAGGAGGCACCTGCATGACCAGCTCCTATACTACAGGAAGGAGACACCTGCACGACCAGCTGCTATTCTATAGGAAGGAGACACCTGCACGACCAGCTGCTATTCTATAGAAGGAGACACCTGCATGACCAGCTGCTATTCTATAGGAAGGAGACACCTGCACGACCAGCTTCTATTCTATAGGAAGGATGCAGCTGCACGACCAGCTGCTATTCTATAGGAAGGAGACACCTGCATGACCAGCTGCTATTCTATAGAAGGAGACACCTGCACGGCCAGCTACTATTCTATAGGAAGGAGGCACCTGCACGGCCAGCTGCTAATCTATAGAAGGAGGCACATGCAAGACCAGCTGCTATTCTATAGGAAGGAGACACCTGCACGACCAGCTCCTATACTACAGGAAGGAGACACCTGCATGACCAGCTGCTATTCTATAGGAAGGAGACACCTGCACGACCAGCTTCTATTCTATAGGAAGGATGCAGCTGCACGACCAGCTGCTATTCTATAGGAAGGAGCCACCTGCATGACCAGCTGCTATTCTATAGAAGGAGACACCTGCACGGCCAGCTGCTATTCTATAGGAAGGAGGCACCTGCACGGCCAGCTGCTAATCTATAGAAGGAGGCACATGCAAGACCAGCTGCTTTCTATAGGAAGGAGACACCTGCACGACCAGCTCCTATACTACAGGAAGGAGACACCTGCACGACCAACTCCTATACTACAGGAAGGACGCACCTGCACGACCAGCTGCTATTCTATAGGAAGGAGACACCTGCACGACCAGCTGCTATTCTATAGGAAGGAGACACCTGCACGACCAGCTGCTATTCTATAGGAAGGAGACACCTGCACGGCCAGATGCTATTCTATAGAAGGAGGCACCTGCAAGACCAGCTGTTATTCTATAGGAAGGAGACACCTGCACGACCAGCTCCTATACTACAGGAAGGAGACACCTGCACGACCAGCACCTATACTACAGGAAGGACGCACCTGCATGACCAGCTGCTATTCTATAGAAGGAGACACCTGCACGGCCAGCTGCTATTCTATAGAAGGAGGCACCTGCACGGCCAGCTGCTATTCTATAGAAGGAGGCACCTGCACGGCCAGCTGCTATTCTATAGAAGGAGGCACCTGCACGACCAGCTGCTATTCTATAGAAGCAGACACCTGCACGGCCAGCTGCTATTCTATAGGAGGAGGCACCTGCACGACCAGCTGCTATTCTATAGAAGGAGGCACCTGCACGACCAGCTGCTATTCTATAGAAGGAGGCACCTGCACGACCAGATGCTATTCTATAGAAGGAGGCACCTGCACGGCCAGCTGCTATTCTATAGAAGGAGGCACCTGCACGGCCAGCTGCTATTCTATAGAAGGAGGCACCTGCACGGCCAGCTGCTATTCTATAGAAGGAGGCACCTGCACGACCAGCTGCTATTCTATAGAAGGAGGCACCTGCACGACCAGATGCTATTCTATAGAAGGAGGCACCTGCACGGCCAGCTGCTATTCTATAGAAGGAGGCACCTGCACGGCCAGCTGCTATTCTATAGAAGGAGGCACCTGCACGGCCAGCTGCTATTCTATAGAAGGAGGCACCTGCACGACCAGCTGCTATTCTATAGAAGGAGGCACCTGCACGACCAGCTGCTATTCTATAGAAGCAGACACCTGCACGGCCAGCTGCTATTCTATAGGAAGGAGGCACCTGCACGGCCAGCTGCTATTCTATAGAAGGAGGCACCTGCACGACCAGCTGCTATTCTATAGAAGGAGGCACCTGCACGGCCAGCTGCTATTCTATAGAAGGAGGCACCTGCACGACCAGCTGCTATTCTATAGAAGGAGGCACCTGCACGGCCAGCTGCTATTCTATAGAAGGTGGCACCTGCACGGCCAGCTCCTATACTACAGGAAGGAGACACCTGCACGGCCAGCTGCTATTCTATAGAAGGAGGCACCTGCACGGCCAGCTCCTATACTACAGGCAGCGGAATCCACCCCGACGTCACCAACAAAACAAACTCCTGGACCAGCTGGGTGAACAAGAACTGACGATCCGGCTGAGGCCCGACGTGGGATGGGCACCATCCGAGCCAACCGGGGCAAGGAAACCTCTCAAGCCAGCTAGGGCGTGGAATCCCGACGAGCTGGCTAGGCACCCCTGGTTCCATCGGTAGCGACCCAGAGCCGATGCCACCATACCAACCAGAACGTCAGTACTCTCCGATGCTTCGTGTGAAGGCTTCTGCATTCTGTCACATGGAATGACACTGGAGAGATGAAGCTGTTACGGGGTGCCAAACATTTAATAAGGAACGGACATGGAACTTTATCTGGAAGAGGATCGTCAGGACCTCCACCAGCTGAAGCTAAGTAGTAACATTAACATGATGCCTTCTAACAGCAGTCGCTGTACTCATAATATACAGGAGAACGATCACCTTACGGCGAGGATAGCTGTGCTGCCAGCCCAGCTTCAGACGCAATCGTTAGGCAAGGGTATTTTAAGTGTAGGAAAGGATGAAACAGCGTCTGTGCCACCAGTAAGTACAGAAAGTAGTATAAATCCCCTGGCACAGTCCCCGCAGCCGGACAACTTTCTCATGGCTTCTGGAAGGAAATGCTGTAGGAATGATCAACCGGTGTCGCTCATTCTCACCGACAGAAACTTTCAACCGGTTCTCCCCATTAACTTCTTATAGCTGCAGGGGCAGTATTGAGTAGCTTGGATGAAAGGTGCCCAGAGTAAACGGCCTGCTCCTCAGTCCCAGTTGTTAATATATGCATATTATTATTAGTATTGGATAGAAAACACTCTAACGTTTTTAAAACTGTTTGAATGATGTCTGTGAGTATAACAGAACTCATATGGCAGGCAAAATCCTGAGTTGAAATCAAAATAGGAAGTGAGAAATCTGAGCTTTGTATGTATTCACTAGAGTCACCAATGAAATCCCCTTGAGATATTAATGATGTTGCACTGCCTAGGGATTCCACTAGATGTCAACCAATAATAGAAATTGTAATGAGACATCTATGGTGTTGTGGGAGTGAATGAGAGCAGAATGTATCAGGTGTCCATCAAGCAGCCATTTTTTGATCATGGTACCCACTTGCGTTCTATTGCCCATGAAGACCAGAAGGAATACTCCGGTTGGAACTTTATTGAAGCTATATGTTAAAAACATCCTAACGATTGATTCTGTACTTAGTTTGAAATGTTTCTTCGACTTGTAATATAACTTTTTGAAGTTTTTGTCCAATGTAACGCTGACCAGAATGAGCGTTTGGATATGCATACCAAACACGCTAACAAGAGAAGGTATTTGGACATAAATAACGGATATTATCGAACAAAACAAACATTTATTGTGGACCTGGGATTCCTGGACTGCTTTCTGATGTAGATCATCAAAGGTAAGGGAATATTTATCATGTAATTTCTTGTTTATGTTGAGGCTGTGGTGATTTTTACTTCTGAGCGCCGTGTTAGATTATTGCATGGGTTTCTTTTTTAAAATCTGACACAGCGGTTGCATTAAGGAGAGGTATATCTATAATTCCATGTGTATAACTTGTATTATCATCTACGTTAATGATGAGTATTTCTGTTGAATCGATGTGGCTATGCAAAATCACTGGATGTTTTTGGAACTAGTGAATGTAACGCGCCAATGTAAACTCAGATTTGAACTTTATCAAACAAAACATGCATGTATTGTGTAACATGAAGTCCTATGAGTGTCATCTGATGAAGATTATCAAAGGTTAGTGATTAATTTTATCTCTATTTGTGCTTTTTTCTCTCTCTCTATGGCTGGTATAATTGGCTGTGTATTTTAGTGAATTTGTTGGTGACCTAACATAATCGTTTGTGGTGCTTTCGTAAATCCTATTCGAAATCGGACAATGTGGTGGGATTAACAACAAGACTACCTTGAAAACAATATAGGAATTTTAATTATGAGATTTCTGTTTTTTTTTATATGGCGCCCTGTACTTTCACTGGTTTTTGTCATATCACACCCGTTAACGGGATTGCAGCCATAGATAGGCCAGTTGAGAACAAGTTCTCATTTACAACTGCGACCTGGCCAATATAAAGCAAAGCAGTGCGACAAAAACAACCACACAGAGTCACACATGGGATAAACAAACGTACAGTTAATAACACAATAGAAAAATCTATATAAAGTGTGTGTGAATGTTGTAAGATTAGGGAAGTAAGGCAATAAATAGGCCATAGTGGCAAAATAATACAATTTTAGCATTAACACTGGAGTGATAGATGTGCAGAAGATGATCTGCAAGTAGAGATACTGGGGTGCAAAAGAGCAAAAACAATAACAATATGGGGATGAGGTAGTTGGGTGGGCTATTTACAGATGGGCTGTGTACAGGTGCAGTGATCGGTAAGCTGCTCTGACAGCTGATGCTTATAGTTAGTGAGGGAGATATAAGTCAAATTAAATCAAATCAATTTATATTACCCTTCTTACATCAGCTGATATCTCAAAGTGCTGTACATAAACCCAGCCTAAAACCCCAAACAGCAAGCAATGCAGGTGTAGAAGCACGGTGGCTAGGAAAAACTCCCTAGAAAGGCCAAAACCTAGGAAGAAACCTAGAGAGGAACCAGGCTATGAAGGATGGCCCGTCCTCTTCTGGCTGTGCCGGGTGGAGATTATAACAGAACATGGCCAAGATGTTCAAATGTTCATAAATGACCAGCATGATCAAACAATAATAATCACAGTAGTTGTTGAGGGTGCAACAAGTCAGCACCTCAGGAGTAAATGTCAGTTGGCAAGGAGTCATCAGGCCAGGTAATCCTGAGGCATGGTCCTAGGGCTCTGTGGCCCCATCTGATAATACCCCTAGACAGGGCCAAACAGGCAGGACATAAGCCCACCCACTTTGCCAAAGCACAGCCCCCACACCACTAGAGGGATATCTAGTCTCCAGCTTCATTGACTTTTGCAATTCGTTCCAGTCATTGGTGTGGGAGAATTATATACATGATTTGATAACAAAAGAGAAAAGGTACACTTATGGGTTCTGTTCTGGTAAAATGCATTTTCTATTGTATAGGGCAGGAAGAAGATAAAGGCCATAGGGGACACTAAAAATGCAGACACATAGACGCTTAGGCTAGCTGGACAGTCAAGGATCAAAGAGGTTTCCTAAGGACGGGGTCAGCCAAATGACTAACTGATGGATTGCCTGGGGACGGGGTCGGCCAGGTGACTAACTGATGGATTGCAGGCATCGGTCACATCACAGGGGAAACACAAGTCTGTTTGACCTTGGACAAACCATATGAAGAGCAGGGGACCAGAACAGATGGGAACCCTAAAGTTAAAATGAGATGAAAGTCACATACAATAGGGACACAGAGTTAATTACAGGGTCTGAGCACAGGCCACAGGAAGGGGGGATGTAAATTATTATCTTTAGGTCAAAGGAAAGGTCTTGACATCATATAATCTGGCCGAAAGCAGATGTGGGGGTTATTGAGCTGAACAAGCAGCGCGCACAGATTGGAATGTAACGTAATTTACATATGGGATGGGCTCATATGCAATATGTGGATAAATACTGGAGCCAGGGCTCTAGAAAAGGGGTGAGTCCCGTCGGTCCTGCGGGGCTCTCCGGCTTCTGATACGGGGTGTATTAAAAGTCTATCATTGAATTCAAAGTTCCTGGTCGTGTCATGTTTGAATCGATTGGCCACTACATTGGCAGCAGAGAACTGGAAGGAAAGGCGGCCAAAGGAGGTGTTGGCTTTGGGGATGACCAGTGAAATATACCTGCTGGAGCGCATGCTACGGGTGGGAGTTGCTAAGGTGACCAGTGAGCTGAGATAAGGCGGGGCTTTACCTAGCAAAGACTTATAGATGACCTGGAGCCAGTGGGTTTGGAGGCGGATATGTAGCGAGGGCCAGCCAATGAGAGCATACAGGTCGCAGTGGTGGGTAGTATATGGGGCTTTAGTGACAAAACAGATGGCACTGTGATAGACTACATCCAATTTGCTGAGTAGAGTGTTGGAGGCTATTTTGTAAATGACATCGCTGAAGTCAAGTATCGGTAAGATAGTCAGTTTTACGAGTGTATGTTTGGCAGCATGAGTGAAGGAGGCTTTGTTGTGAAATAGTAAGCCAATTCTAGTTTTAATTTTGGATTGGAGATGCTTAATGTGAGTCTGGAAGGAGAGTTTACAGTCTAGTCAGACACCTAGGTATTTGTAGTTGTCCACATATTCATATACACAAGTCAGAACCGTCCAGAGTACAGTTGCTAGACGGGCTGAAGAGTGCGGGCAGCGATCGGTTGAAGAGCAGGCATTTAGTTTTACTAGCATTTAAGAGCAGTTGGAGGCCACGGAAGAAGTGTTTTATGGCATTGAAGCTAGTCTGGAGGTTTGTTAACACAGTGTTCAAAATTGAGAAGGTTTTGGATGAGTTGGACCGCAGAGTGAAGGAAAAATAGCCAACAAGTGCTCAGCTGTCATCAAGCAAAGTGTTGCTATATATTTTTGATGTAACTTTTTTTGGGTTACTACTGTACATGATTTCAAATCTGTTATTTCATAGTTTTGATGTCTTCACTATTATTCAACAATGTAGAAAATAGAAAAATGACAGAAAAACCCTTGAATGAGTAGGTGTCCAAACCTTTGACTGTGTAACGTTCGTCTTCCTCCTCTACCGAGGAGGAGTAGCAAGGATCGGAGGACCAATGCGCAGCGTGGTACGTGTTCATGATGAATTTATTAAATACAGAAGACTAAAACAAAAATAACTAAGCGAATGACACGAAACGAAACAGTCCTGTCTGGTGACATACACAAAGTCAGAAAACATAATCACCCACAACTCAAGGGTGAAAACAGACAAGATCCCACACTGAAGGAGGGAAAAGGGCTGCCTAAGTATGATACCCGATCAGAGACAATGAAAGACAGCTGCCTCTGATTGGGAACCACACTCGGCCAAACACAAAGAAATAGAGAACATAGAATGCCCACCCAAATCACACCCTGACCTAACCAAACATAGAGAATAACAAGGATCTCTAAGGTCAGGGCGTGACAGTACCCCCCACCCCCCTCCCCAAAGGTGCGGACTCCGGCCGCAAACCTGAACCTATAGGGGAGGGTCCGGGTGGGCATCTAATCTCGGTGGCGGCTCCGGTTCGGGGCGTATCCCCGCTCCCTACGCTGATCCCAGACCATTGTTCGTCGCTGGAGACTCCGGACCGTGAATCATTGCCGGAGGAACCAGACCGTGGATCATCGCCGGAGGAACCGGACCCTTGATCATCGCCTGAGGCTCTGGACTGGGAACCCCCGCTGGAGGCTCTGGATTGCAGCTTTTCGCTGAAGACTCGGGACTGCGGACCGTCGCTGGAGGCTCCGGACCGTCGCTGGAGGCTCTGGGCTGGGAACCCCCGTTGGAGGCTCTGGACTGCAGCTTGTTGCTGAAGACTCCGGACTGCGGACCGTCGCTCGAGGCTCCAGACCGTCGCTGGAGGCTCCGGACTGGGGACCGTCGCTGGAGGCTTCGTACCTGGAGCCGGAACAGGTCTCACCGGACTGAGGAGACGTACTGGCAGCCTAGTGAGTGGAGCTGCCACAACACATCCTGGCTGAATACTCACTTTAGCTGGGTGAGTGTGGAGAGCTGGCATGGGACGCACTAGGCTATGACAGCGCACTGGAGGCATAGTGCGTAGAGCCGGTGCAGGATATGCTGGGCCATGGAGGCGCACTGGAGGTTTGGGGCGCAGAGCTGGCACAAGGCATCCTGGCTGAATCCCCCCTGTAGCACGGCAACTGCGGGGAGCTTGCACAGAGCGCACTGGGCTATGGCTGCTCACTGGGGACACCGTGCGCATCACCGCATAACACGGTGCCTGACCAGTCACACGCTCCCCACGGTAAGCACGGGGAGTTGGCTCAGGTCTGAACCCTGACTCCAGCAATCCCCCTGTGTGCAAATTTCTTGGGGGGGAGGGGCTGCCTCTCGTGCTTGCTACATTGAGCTAACGCCTCGTAATGTCGCCGTTCCGCTTTCGCTGCCTCTATCTCCTCCTTCGGACAACGATACTCCCCAGCCCTTGTCCAGGGTCCTGCTCCATCCAGGATTTCCTCCCAGGTCCAGTCCTCCTGACCACGCTGCTTGGTCCGTTGGTGGTGGGATCTTCTGTAACATTTGTCATCGGAAGGAGACCAAGGTGCAGCATGGTAGGCGTACATTCTTTTATTTATATGTTCCACCAAGAAAAACCATAAACCATACAACAAACGAAAAGCTTTGTCATGCAAACTACATGCACTCAAACAAAGACAAGATCCCACACCGAAGGAGGGTAAAGGGGCTGCCTAAGTCTGATCCCCAATCAGAGACAATGAAAGACAGCTGCCTCTGATTGGGAACCACACTCGGCCAAACACAAAGAAATAGAGAACATAGAATGCCCACCCAAATCACACCCTGACCTAACCAAACATAGAGAATGACAAGGATCTCGAAGGTCAGGGCGTGACAGTGGCCTATACAATATGGTGGGATTTTACAGGCCTCCCTCTCAGTATTGAATAGAGTAGCCTATAATATGGTGGGATTTTACAGGCCCCGGCTCTGTATTGAATAGAGTAGCCTATAATATGGTGGGATTTTACAGGCCCCCACTCTGTATTGAATAGAGTAGCCTATAATATGGTGGGATTTTACAGGCCCCCACTCTGTATTGAATAGAGTAGCCTATAATATGGTGGGATTTTACAGGCCCCCACTCTGTATTGAATAGAGTAGCCTATAATATGGTGGGATTTTACAGGCCCCGGCTCTGTATTGAATAGAGTAGCCTATAATATGGTGGGATTTTACAGGCCCCCACTCTGTATTGAATAGAGTAGCCTATAATATGGTGGGATTTTACAGGCCTCCCTCTCTGTATTGAATAGAGTAGCCTATAATATGGTGGGATTTTACAGGCCTCCCTCTCAGTATTGAATAGAGTAGCCTATAATATGGTGGGATTTTACAGGCCCCCGCTCTGTATTGAATAGAGTAGCCTATAATATGGTGGGATTTTACAGGCCCCCGCTCTGTATTGAATAGAGTAGCCTATAATATGGTGGGATTTTACAGGCCCCGGCTCTGTATTGAATAGAGTAGCCTATAATATGGTGGGATTTTACAGGCCCCCGCTCTGTATTGAATAGAGTAGCCTATAATATGGTGGGATTTTACAGGCCCCCGCTCTGTATTGAATAGAGTAGCCTATAATATGGTGGGATTTTACAGGCCCCCGCTCTGTATTGAATAGAGTAGCCTATAATATGGTGGGATTTTACAGGCCCCCGCTCTGTATTGAATAGAGTAGCCTATAATATGGTGGGATTTTACAGGCCCCGCTCTGTATTGAATAGAGTAGCCTATAATATGGTGGGATTTTACAGGCCCCGGCTCTGTATTGAATAGAGTAGCCTATAATATGGTGGGATTTTACAGGCCCCGCTCTGTATTGAATAGAGTAGCCTATAATATGGTGGGATTTTACAGGCCCCGGCTCTGTATTGAATAGAGTAGCCTATAATATGGTGGGATTTTACAGGCCCCGGCTCTGTATTGAATAGAGTAGCCTATAATATGGTGGGATTTTACAGGCCCCGGCTCTGTATTGAATAGAGTAGCCTATAATATGGTGGGATTTTACAGGCCCCGCTCTGTATTGAATAGAGTAGCCTATAATATGGTGGGATTTTACAGGCCCCGGCTCTGTATTGAATAGAGTAGCCTATAATATGGTGGGATTTTACAGGCCCCGGCTCTGTATTGAATAGAGTAGCCTATAATATGGTGGGATTTTACATGCCCCCACTCTGTATTGAATAGAGTAGCCTATAATATGGTGGGATTTTACAGGCCCCCGCTCTGTATTGAATAGAGTAGCCTATAATATGGTGGGATTTTACAGGCCCCCGCTCTGTATTGAATAGAGTAGCCTATAATATGGTGGGATTTTACAGGCCCCGGCTCTGTATTGAATAGAGTAGCCTATAATATGGTGGGATTTTACAGGCCTCCCTCTCAGTATTGAATAGAGTAGCCTATAATATGGTGGGATTTTACAGGCCTCCCTCTCTGTATTGAATAGAGTAGCCTATAATATGGTGGGATTTTACAGGCCTCCCTCTCAGTATTGAATAGAGTAGCCTATAATATGGTGGGATTTTACAGGCCTCCCTCTCAGTATTGAATAGAGTAGCCTATAATATGGTGGGATTTTACAGGCCTCCCTCTCTGTATTGAATAGAGTAGCCTATAATATGGTGGGATTTTACAGGCCCCCGCTCTGTATTGAATAGAGTAGCCTATAATATGGTGGGATTTTACAGGCCCCGGCTCTGTATTGAATAGAGTAGCCTATAATATGGTGGGATTTTACAGGCCTCCCTCTCTGTATTGAATAGAGTAGCCTATAATATGGTGGGATTTTACAGGCCCCCACTCTGTATTGAATAGAGTAGCCTATAATATGGTGGGATTTTACAGGCCCCCGCTCTGTATTGAATAGAGTAGCCTATAATATGGTGGGATTTTACAGGCCCCCGCTCTGTATTGAATAGAGTAGCCTATAATATGGTGGGATTTTACAGGCCCCGGCTCTGTATTGAATAGAGTAGCCTATAATATGGTGGGATTTTACAGGCCTCCCTCTCAGTATTGAATAGAGTAGCCTATAATATGGTGGGATTTTACAGGCCTCCCTCTCTGTATTGAATAGAGTAGCCTATAATATGGTGGGATTTTACAGGCCTCCCTCTCAGTATTGAATAGAGTAGCCTATAATATGGTGGGATTTTACAGGCCTCCCTCTCTGTATTGAATAGAGTAGCCTATAATATGGTGGGATTTTACAGGCCCCCGCTCTGTATTGAATAGAGTAGCCTATAATATGGTGGGATTTTACAGGCCTCCCTCTCAGTATTGAATAGAGTAGCCTATAATATGGTGGGATTTTACAGGCCCCGGCTCTGTATTGAATAGAGTAGCCTATAATATGGTGGGATTTTACAGGCCTCCCTCTCTGTATTGAATAGAGTAGCCTATAATATGGTGGGATTTTACAGGCCCCCACTCTGTATTGAATAGAGTAGCCTATAATATGGTGGGATTTTACAGGCCCCCGCTCTGTATTGAATAGAGTAGCCTATAATATGGTGGGATTTTACAGGCCCCCGCTCTGTATTGAATAGAGTAGCCTATAATATGGTGGGATTTTACAGGCCCCCGCTCTGTATTGAATAGAGTAGCCTATAATATGGTGGGATTTTACAGGCCCCCGCTCTGTATTGAATAGAGTAGCCTATAATATGGTGGGATTTTACAGGCCTATAATATGGTGGGATTTTACCCCCCTCTCTGTATTGAATAGAGTAGCCTATAATATGGTGGGATTTTACAGGCCTCCCTCTCTGTATTGAATAGAGTAGCCTATAATATGGTGGGATTTTACAGGCCTCCCTCTCAGTATTGAATAGAGTAGCCTATAATATGGTGGGATTTTACAGGCCTCCCTCTCAGTATTGAATAGAGTAGCCTATAATATGGTGGGATTTTACAGGCCCCGGCTCTGTATTGAATAGAGTAGCCTATAATATGGTGGGATTTTACAGGCCCCGCTCTGTATTGAATAGAGTAGCCTATAATATGGTGGGATTTTACAGGCCCCCGCTCTGTATTGAATAGAGTAGCCTATAATATGGTGGGATTTTACAGGCCCCGGCTCTGTATTGAATAGAGTAGCCTATAATATGGTGGGATTTTACAGGCCTCCCTCTCAGTATTGAATAGAGTAGCCTATAATATGGTGGGATTTTACAGGCCTCCCTCTCTGTATTGAATAGAGTAGCCTATAATATGGTGGGATTTTACAGGCCTCCCTCTCTGTATTGAATAGAGTAGCCTATAATATGGTGGGATTTTACAGGCCCCCGCTCTGTATTGAATAGAGTAGCCTATAATATGGTGGGATTTTACAGGCCTCCCTCTCTGTATTGAATAGAGTAGCCTATAATATGGTGGGATTTTACAGGCCCCGGCTCTGTATTGAATAGAGTAGCCTATAATATGGTGGGATTTTACAGGCCTCCCTCTCTGTATTGAATAGAGTAGCCTATAATATGGTGGGATTTTACAGGCCCCCACTCTGTATTGAATAGAGTAGCCTATAATATGGTGGGATTTTACAGGCCTCCCTCTGTATTGAATAGAGTAGCCTATAATATGGTGGGATTTTACAGGCCCCGCTCTGTATTGAATAGAGTAGCCTATAATATGGTGGGATTTTACAGGCCCCCGCTCTGTATTGAATAGAGTAGCCTATAATATGGTGGGATTTTACAGGCCCCGCTCTGTATTGAATAGAGTAGCCTATAATATGGTGGGATTTTACAGGCCCCCGCTCTGTATTGAATAGAGTAGCCTATAATATGGTGGGATTTTACAGGCCCCCGCTCTGTATTGAATAGAGTAGCCTATAATATGGTGGGATTTTACAGGCCCCCGCTCTGTATTGAATAGAGTAGCCTATAATATGGTGGGATTTTACAGGCCCCGCTCTGTTTTATTGAATAGAGTAGCCTATAATATGGTGGGATTTTACAGGCCCCGGCTCTGTATTGAATAGAGTAGCCTATAATATGGTGGGATTTTACAGGCCCCGGCTCTGTATTGAATAGAGTAGCCTATAATATGGTGGGATTTTACAGGCCCCCGCTCTGTATTGAATAGAGTAGCCTATAATATGGTGGGATTTTACAGGCCCCGGCTCTGTATTGAATAGAGTAGCCTATAATATGGTGGGATTTTACAGGCCCCGGCTCTGTATTGAATAGAGTAGCCTATAATATGGTGGGATTTTACAGGCCCCCGCTCTGTATTGAATAGAGTAGCCTATAATATGGTGGGATTTACAGGCCCCGGCTCTGTATTGAATAGAGTAGCCTATAATATGGTGGGATTTTACAGGCCCCCTCTCTGTATTGAATAGAGTAGCCTATAATATGGTGGGATTTTACATGCCCCCGCTCTGTATTGAATAGAGTAGCCTATAATATGGTGGGATTTTACAGGCCCCCGCTCTGTATTGAATAGAGTAGCCTATAATATGGTGGGATTTTACAGGCCCCCGCTCTGTATTGAATAGAGTAGCCTATAATATGGTGGGATTTTACAGGCCCCGCTCTGTATTGAATAGAGTAGCCTATAATATGGTGGGATTTTACAGGCCCCCCTCTCAGTATTGAATAGAGTAGCCTATAATATGGTGGGATTTTACAGGCCCCCGCTCTGTATTGAATAGAGTAGCCTATAATATGGTGGGATTTTACAGGCCTCCCTCTCTGTATTGAATAGAGTAGCCTATAATATGGTGGGATTTTACAGGCCTCCCTCTCAGTATTGAATAGAGTAGCCTATAATATGGTGGGATTTTACAGGCCTCCCTCTCTGTATTGAATAGAGTAGCCTATAATATGGTGGGATTTTACAGGCCCCCGCTCTGTATTGAATAGAGTAGCCTATAATATGGTGGGATTTTACAGGCCCCCGCTCTGTATTGAATAGAGTAGCCTATAATATGGTGGGATTTTACAGGCCTCCCTCTCTGTATTGAATAGAGTAGCCTATAATATGGTGGGATTTTACAGGCCCCCGCTCTGTATTGAATAGAGTAGCCTATAATATGGTGGGATTTTACAGGCCCCCGCTCTGTATTGAATAGAGTAGCCTATAATATGGTGGGATTTTACAGGCCCCGCTCTGTATTGAATAGAGTAGCCTATAATATGGTGGGATTTTACAGGCCTCCCTCTCAGTATTGAATAGAGTAGCCTATAATATGGTGGGATTTTACAGGCCTCCCTCTCTGTATTGAATAGAGTAGCCTATAATATGGTGGGATTTTACAGGCCCCCTCTCTGTATTGAATAGAGTAGCCTATAATATGGTGGGATTTTACAGGCCTCCTCTCTGTATTGAATAGAGTAGCCTATAATATGGTGGGATTTTACAGGCCCCCGCTCTGTATTGAATAGAGTAGCCTATAATATGGTGGGATTTTACAGGCCTCCCTCTCAGTATTGAATAGAGTAGCCTATAATATGGTGGGATTTTACAGGCCCCCGCTCTGTATTGAATAGAGTAGCCTATAATATGGTGGGATTTTACAGGCCTCCGCTCTGTATTGAATAGAGTAGCCTATAATATGGTGGGATTTTACAGGCCCCCACTCTGTATTGAATAGAGTAGCCTATAATATGGTGGGATTTTACAGGCCCCCGCTCTGTATTGAATAGAGTAGCCTATAATATGGTGGGATTTTACAGGCCCCCGCTCTGTATTGAATAGAGTAGCCTATAATATGGTGGGATTTTACAGGCCCCGCTCTGTATTGAATAGAGTAGCCTATAATATGGTGGGATTTTACAGGCCCCCGCTCTGTATTGAATAGAGTAGCCTATAATATGGTGGGATTTTACAGGCCTCCCTCTCAGTATTGAATAGAGTAGCCTATAATATGGTGGGATTTACAGGCCTCCCTCTCAGTATTGAATAGAGTAGCCTATAATATGGTGGGATTTTACAGGCCCCCTCTCTGTATTGAATAGAGTAGCCTATAATATGGTGGGATTTTACAGGCCCCCGCTCTGTATTGAATAGAGTAGCCTATAATATGGTGGGATTTTACAGGCCCCGGCTCTGTATTGAATAGAGTAGCCTATAATATGGTGGGATTTTACAGGCCCCCCACTCTGTATTGAATAGAGTAGCCTATAATATGGTGGGATTTTACAGGCCCCCGCTCTGTATTGAATAGAGTAGCCTATAATATGGTGGGATTTTACAGGCCTCCCTCTCAGTATTGAATAGAGTAGCCTATAATATGGTGGGATTTTACAGGCCCCCACTCTGTATTGAATAGAGTAGCCTATAATATGGTGGGATTTTACAGGCCTCCCTCTCAGTATTGAATAGAGTAGCCTATAATATGGTGGTATTTTACAGGCCTCCCTCTCTGTATTGAATAGAGTAGCCTATAATATGGTGGGATTTTACAGGCCTCCCTCTGTGTATTGAATAGAGTAGCCTATAATATGGTGGGATTTTACAGGCCCCCTCTCAGTATTGAATAGAGTAGCCTATAATATGGTGGGATTTTACAGGCCCCCGGCTCTGTATTGAATAGAGTAGCCTATAATATGGTGGGATTTTACAGGCCTCCCTCTCAGTATTGAATAGAGTAGCCTATAATATGGTGGTATTTTACAGGCCCCCACTCTGTATTGAATAGAGTAGCCTATAATATGGTGGGATTTTACAGGCCCCCGCTCTGTATTGAATAGAGTAGCCTATAATATGGTGGGATTTTACAGGCCCCCGCTCTGTATTGAATAGAGTAGCCTATAATATGGTGGGATTTTACAGGCCCCCGCTCTGTATTGAATAGAGTAGCCTATAATATGGTGGGATTTTACAGGCCCCGCTCTGTATTGAATAGAGTAGCCTATAATATGGTGGGATTTTACAGGCCCCCGCTCTGTATTGAATAGAGTAGCCTATAATATGGTGGGATTTTACAGGCCCCCTCTTTACCTAGGCCAGGCCCCCCGCTCTGTATTGAATAGAGTAGCCTATAATATGGTGGGATTTTACAGGCCTCCCTCTCAGTATTGAATAGAGTAGCCTATAATATGGTGGGATTTTACAGGCCCCGGCTCTGTATTGAATAGAGTAGCCTATAATATGGTGGGATTTTACAGGCCTCCCTCTCTGTATTGAATAGAGTAGCCTATAATATGGTGGGATTTTACAGGCCCCCACTCTGTATTGAATAGAGTAGCCTATAATATGGTGGGATTTTACAGGCCCCCGCTCTGTATTGAATAGAGTAGCCTATAATATGGTGGGATTTTACAGGCCCCCGCTCTGTATTGAATAGAGTAGCCTATAATATGGTGGGATTTTACAGGCCCCGCTCTGTATTGAATAGAGTAGCCTATAATATGGTGGGATTTTACAGGCCCCGCTCTGTATTGAATAGAGTAGCCTATAATATGGTGGGATTTTACAGGCCCCCGCTCTGTATTGAATAGAGTAGCCTATAATATGGTGGGATTTTACAGGCCCCGCTCTGTATTGAATAGAGTAGCCTATAATATGGTGGGATTTTACAGGCCCCCGCTCTGTATTGAATAGAGTAGCCTATAATATGGTGGGATTTTACAGGCCTCCCTCTCAGTATTGAATAGAGTAGCCTATAATATGGTGGGATTTTACAGGCCTCCCTCTCAGTATTGAATAGAGTAGCCTATAATATGGTGGGATTTTACAGGCCCCCGCTCTGTATTGAATAGAGTAGCCTATAATATGGTGGGATTTTACAGGCCCCGGCTCTGTATTGAATAGAGTAGCCTATAATATGGTGGGATTTTACAGGCCCCGGCTCTGTATTGAATAGAGTAGCCTATAATATGGTGGGATTTTACAGGCCCCCGCTCTGTATTGAATAGAGTAGCCTATAATATGGTGGGATTTTACAGGCCCCCGCTCTGTATTGAATAGAGTAGCCTATAATATGGTGGGATTTTACAGGCCCCCCGCTCTGTATTGAATAGAGTAGCCTATAATATGGTGGGATTTTACAGGCCCCGGCTCTGTATTGAATAGAGTAGCCTATAATATGGTGGGATTTTACAGGCCTCCCTCTCAGTATTGAATAGAGTAGCCTATAATATGGTGGGATTTTACAGGCCTCCCTCTCTGTATTGAATAGAGTAGCCTATAATATGGTGGGATTTTACAGTTCTCCCTCTCAGTATTGAATAGAGTAGCCTATAATATGGTGGGATTTTACAGGCCTCCCTCTCAGTATTGAATAGAGTAGCCTATAATATGGTGGGATTTTACAGGCCTCCCTCTCTGTATTGAATAGAGTAGCCTATAATATGGTGGGATTTTACAGGCCCCCGCTCTGTATTGAATAGAGTAGCCTATAATATGGTGGGATTTTACAGGCCCCGGCTCTGTATTGAATAGAGTAGCCTATAATATGGTGGGATTTTACAGGCCTCCTTCTCTGTATTGAATAGAGTAGCCTATAATATGGTGGGATTTTACAGGCCCCCACTCTGTATTGAATAGAGTAGCCTATAATATGGTGGGATTTTACAGGCCCCCGCTCTGTATTGAATAGAGTAGCCTATAATATGGTGGGATTTTACAGGCCCCCGCTCTGTATTGAATAGAGTAGCCTATAATATGGTGGGATTTTACAGGCCCCGGCTCTGTATTGAATAGAGTAGCCTATAATATGGTGGGATTTTACAGGCCTCCCTCTCAGTATTGAATAGAGTAGCCTATAATATGGTGGGATTTTACAGGCCTCCCTCTCTGTATTGAATAGAGTAGCCTATAATATGGTGGGATTTTACAGGCCTCCCTCTCAGTATTGAATAGAGTAGCCTATAATATGGTGGGATTTTACAGGCCTCCCTCTCTGTATTGAATAGAGTAGCCTATAATATGGTGGGATTTTACAGGCCCCCGCTCTGTATTGAATAGAGTAGCCTATAATATGGTGGGATTTTACAGGCCTCCCTCTCAGTATTGAATAGAGTAGCCTATAATATGGTGGGATTTTACAGGCCCCGGCTCTGTATTGAATAGAGTAGCCTATAATATGGTGGGATTTTACAGGCCTCCCTCTCTGTATTGAATAGAGTAGCCTATAATATGGTGGGATTTTACAGGCCCCCACTCTGTATTGAATAGAGTAGCCTATAATATGGTGGGATTTTACAGGCCCCCGCTCTGTATTGAATAGAGTAGCCTATAATATGGTGGGATTTTACAGGCCCCCGCTCTGTATTGAATAGAGTAGCCTATAATATGGTGGGATTTTACAGGCCCCCGCTCTGTATTGAATAGAGTAGCCTATAATATGGTGGGATTTTACAGGCCCCCGCTCTGTATTGAATAGAGTAGCCTATAATATGGTGGGATTTTACAGGCCCCGCTCTGTATTGAATAGAGTAGCCTATAATATGGTGGGATTTTACAGGCCCCCGCTCTGTATTGAATAGAGTAGCCTATAATATGGTGGGATTTTACAGGCCCCCGCTCTGTATTGAATAGAGTAGCCTATAATATGGTGGGATTTTACAGGCCTCCCTCTCAGTATTGAATAGAGTAGCCTATAATATGGTGGGATTTTACAGGCCTCCCTCTCAGTATTGAATAGAGTAGCCTATAATATGGTGGGATTTTACAGGCCCCGGCTCTGTATTGAATAGAGTAGCCTATAATATGGTGGGATTTACAGGCCCCCGCTCTGTATTGAATAGAGTAGCCTATAATATGGTGGGATTTTACAGGCCCCGGCTCTGTATTGAATAGAGTAGCCTATAATATGGTGGGATTTTACAGGCCCCCACTCTGTATTGAATAGAGTAGCCTATAATATGGTGGGATTTTACAGGCCCCGGCTCTGTATTGAATAGAGTAGCCTATAATATGGTGGGATTTTACAGGCCCCCGCTCTGTATTGAATAGAGTAGCCTATAATATGGTGGGATTTTACAGGCCCCCGCTCTGTATTGAATAGAGTAGCCTATAATATGGTGGGATTTACAGGCCCCCGCTCTGTATTGAATAGAGTAGCCTATAATATGGTGGGATTTTACAGGCCCCCGCTCTGTATTGAATAGAGTAGCCTATAATATGGTGGGATTTTACAGGCCCCCGCTCTGTATTGAATAGAGTAGCCTATAATATGGTGGGATTTTACAGGCCCCCGCTCTGTATTGAATAGAGTAGCCTATAATATGGTGGGATTTTACAGGCCCCCGCTCTGTATTGAATAGAGTAGCCTATAATATGGTGGGATTTTACAGGCCCCCGCTCTGTATTGAATAGAGTAGCCTATAATATGGTGGGATTTTACAGGCCCCCGCTCTGTATTGAATAGAGTAGCCTATAATATGGTGGGATTTTACAGGCCTCCCTCTCAGTATTGAATAGAGTAGCCTATAATATGGTGGGATTTTACAGGCCCCGGCTCTGTATTGAATAGAGTAGCCTATAATATGGTGGGATTTTACAGGCCCCCGCTCTGTATTGAATAGAGTAGCCTATAATATGGTGGGATTTTACAGGCCCCGGCTCTGTATTGAATAGAGTAGCCTATAATATGGTGGGATTTTACAGGCCCCCGCTCTGTATTGAATAGAGTAGCCTATAATATGGTGGGATTTTACAGGCCCCGGCTCTGTATTGAATAGAGTAGCCTATAATATGGTGGGATTTTACAGGCCCCCGCTCTGTATTGAATAGAGTAGCCTATAATATGGTGGGATTTTACAGGCCCCGGCTCTGTATTGAATAGAGTAGCCTATAATATGGTGGGATTTTACAGGCCCCCACTCTGTATTGAATAGAGTAGCCTATAATATGGTGGGATTTTACAGGCCCCGGCTCTGTATTGAATAGAGTAGCCTATAATATGGTGGGATTTTACAGGCCCCGCTCTGTATTGAATAGAGTAGCCTATAATATGGTGGGATTTTACAGGCCCCCGCTCTGTATTGAATAGAGTAGCCTATAATATGGTGGGATTTTACAGGCCCCCGCTCTGTATTGAATAGAGTAGCCTATAATATGGTGGGATTTTACAGGCCCCCGCTCTGTATTGAATAGAGTAGCCTATAATATGGTGGGATTTTACAGGCCCCGCTCTGTATTGAATAGAGTAGCCTATAATATGGTGGGATTTTACAGGCCCCCGCTCTGTATTGAATAGAGTAGCCTATAATATGGTGGGATTTTACAGGCCCCCGCTCTGTATTGAATAGAGTAGCCTATAATATGGTGGGATTTTACAGGCCTCCCTCTCAGTATTGAATTGAGTAGCCTATAATATGGTGGGATTTTACAGGCCTCCCTCTCAGTATTGAATAGAGTAGCCTATAATATGGTGGGATTTTACAGGCCCCGGCTCTGTATTGAATAGAGTAGCCTATAATATGGTGGGATTTTACAGGCCTCCCTCTCAGTATTGAATAGAGTAGCCTATAATATGGTGGGATTTTACAGGCCTCCCTCTCAGTATTGAATAGAGTAGCCTATAATATGGTGGGATTTTACAGGCCCCGGCTCTGTATTGAATAGAGTAGCCTATAATATGGTGGGATTTTACAGGCCCCGGCTCTGTATTGAATAGAGTAGCCTATAATATGGTGGGATTTTACAGGCCTCCCTCTCAGTATTGAATAGAGTAGCCTATAATATGGTGGGATTTTACAGGCCTCCCTCTCAGTATTGAATAGAGTAGCCTATAATATGGTGGGATTTTACAGGCCCCGGCTCTGTATTGAATAGAGTAGCCTATAATATGGTGGGATTTTACAGGCCTCCCTCTCTGTATTGAATAGAGTAGCCTATAATATGGTGGGATTTTACAGGCCCCCACTCTGTATTGAATAGAGTAGCCTATAATATGGTGGGATTTTACAGGCCCCGCTCTGTATTGAATAGAGTAGCCTATAATATGGTGGGATTTTACAGGCCCCCGCTCTGTATTGAATAGAGTAGCCTATAATATGGTGGGATTTTACAGGCCCCCGCTCTGTATTGAATAGAGTAGCCTATAATATGGTGGGATTTTACAGGCCCCCGCTCTGTATTGAATAGAGTAGCCTATAATATGGTGGGATTTTACAGGCCCCCCTCTCTGTATTGAATAGAGTAGCCTATAATATGGTGGGATTTTACAGGCCCCCGCTCTGTATTGAATAGAGTAGCCTATAATATGGTGGGATTTTACAGGCCCCCGCTCTGTATTGAATAGAGTAGCCTATAATATGGTGGGATTTTACAGGCCCCCCTCTGTATTGAATAGAGTAGCCTATAATATGGTGGGATTTTACAGGCCTCCCTCTCAGTATTGAATTGAGTAGCCTATAATATGGTGGGATTTTACAGGCCTCCCTCTCAGTATTGAATAGAGTAGCCTATAATATGGTGGGATTTTACAGGCCCCGCTCTGTATTGAATAGAGTAGCCTATAATATGGTGGGATTTTACAGGCCTCCCTCTCTGTATTGAATAGAGTAGCCTATAATATGGTGGGATTTTACAGGCCCCCACTCTGTATTGAATAGAGTAGCCTATAATATGGTGGGATTTTACAGGCCCCCCGCTCTGTATTGAATAGAGTAGCCTATAATATGGTGGGATTTTACAGGCCCCCGCTCTGTATTGAATAGAGTAGCCTATAATATGGTGGGATTTTACAGGCCCCCGCTCTGTATTGAATAGAGTAGCCTATAATATGGTGGGATTTTACAGGCCCCCGCTCTGTATTGAATAGAGTAGCCTATAATATGGTGGGATTTTACAGGCCCCCTCTCTGTATTGAATAGAGTAGCCTATAATATGGTGGGATTTTACAGGCCCCCGCTCTGTATTGAATAGAGTAGCCTATAATATGGTGGGATTTTACAGGCCCCCGCTCTGTATTGAATAGAGTAGCCTATAATATGGTGGGATTTTACAGGCCCCGCTCTGTATTGAATAGAGTAGCCTATAATATGGTGGGATTTTACAGGCCTCCCTCTCAGTATTGAATTGAGTAGCCTATAATATGGTGGGATTTTACAGGCCTCCCTCTCAGTATTGAATAGAGTAGCCTATAATATGGTGGTATTTTACAGGCCCCCACTCTGTATTGAATAGAGTAGCCTATAATATGGTGGGATTTTACAGGCCTCCCTCTCAGTATTGAATAGAGTAGCCTATAATATGGTGGTATTTTACAGGCCTCCCTCTCAGTATTGAATAGAGTAGCCTATAATATGGTGGGATTTTACAGGCCCCGCTCTGTATTGAATAGAGTAGCCTATAATATGGTGGGATTTTACAGGCCCCCTCTCTGTATTGAATAGAGTAGCCTATAATATGGTGGGATTTTACAGGCCTCCCTCTGTGTATTGAATAGAGTAGCCTATAATATGGTGGGATTTTACAGGCCTCCCTCTCAGTATTGAATAGAGTAGCCTATAATATGGTGGGATTTTACAGGCCCCGGCTCTGTATTGAATAGAGTAGCCTATAATATGGTGGGATTTTACAGGCCTCCCTCTCTGTATTGAATAGAGTAGCCTATAATATGGTGGGATTTTACAGGCCCCACTCTGTATTGAATAGAGTAGCCTATAATATGGTGGGATTTTACAGGCCCCCGCTCTGTATTGAATAGAGTAGCCTATAATATGGTGGGATTTTACAGGCCCCGCTCTGTATTGAATAGAGTAGCCTATAATATGGTGGGATTTTACAGGCCCCCGCTCTGTATTGAATAGAGTAGCCTATAATATGGTGGGATTTTACAGGCCCCGCTCTGTATTGAATAGAGTAGCCTATAATATGGTGGGATTTTACAGGCCCCGCTCTGTATTGAATAGAGTAGCCTATAATATGGTGGGATTTTACAGGCCCCCTCTCTGTATTGAATAGAGTAGCCTATAATATGGTGGGATTTTACAGGCCCCCGCTCTGTATTGAATAGAGTAGCCTATAATATGGTGGGATTTTACAGGCCTCCCTCTCAGTATTGAATAGAGTAGCCTATAATATGGTGGGATTTTACAGGCCTCCCTCTCAGTATTGAATAGAGTAGCCTATAATATGGTGGGATTTTACAGGCCCCGGCTCTGTATTGAATAGAGTAGCCTATAATATGGTGGGATTTTACAGGCCCCCGCTCTGTATTGAATAGAGTAGCCTATAATATGGTGGGATTTTACAGGCCTCCCTCTCAGTATTGAATAGAGTAGCCTATAATATGGTGGGATTTTACAGGCCTCCCTCTCAGTATTGAATAGAGTAGCCTATAATATGGTGGGATTTTACAGGCCCCGCTCTGTATTGAATAGAGTAGCCTATAATATGGTGGGATTTTACAGGCCTCCCTCTCTGTATTGAATAGAGTAGCCTATAATATGGTGGGATTTTACAGGCCCCCACTCTGTATTGAATAGAGTAGCCTATAATATGGTGGGATTTTACAGGCCCCGCTCTGTATTGAATAGAGTAGCCTATAATATGGTGGGATTTTACAGGCCCCCGCTCTGTATTGAATAGAGTAGCCTATAATATGGTGGGATTTTACAGGCCCCCGCTCTGTATTGAATAGAGTAGCCTATAATATGGTGGGATTTTACAGGCCCCCGCTCTGTATTGAATAGAGTAGCCTATAATATGGTGGGATTTTACAGGCCCCGCTCTGTATTGAATAGAGTAGCCTATAATATGGTGGGATTTTACAGGCCCCGCTCTGTATTGAATAGAGTAGCCTATAATATGGTGGGATTTTACAGGCCTCCCTCTCAGTATTGAATAGAGTAGCCTATAATATGGTGGGATTTTACAGGCCTCCCTCTCAGTATTGAATAGAGTAGCCTATAATATGGTGGGATTTTACAGGCCCGGCTCTGTATTGAATAGAGTAGCCTATAATATGGTGGGATTTTACAGGCCCCCTCTCTGTATTGAATAGAGTAGCCTATAATATGGTGGGATTTTACAGGCCTCCCTCTCAGTATTGAATAGAGTAGCCTATAATATGGTGGGATTTTACAGGCCTCCCTCTCAGTATTGAATAGATATGGTGGGATAGCCTATAATATGGTGGGATTTTACAGGCCCCGCTCTGTATTGAATAGAGTAGCCTATAATATGGTGGGATTTTACAGGCCTCCCTCTCTGTATTGAATAGAGTAGCCTATAATATGGTGGGATTTTACAGGCCCCCTCTGTATTGAATAGAGTAGCCTATAATATGGTGGGATTTTACAGGCCCCCGCTCTGTATTGAATAGAGTAGCCTATAATATGGTGAGATTTTACAGGCCCCCGCTCTGTATTGAATAGAGTAGCCTATAATATGGTGGGATTTTACAGGCCCCCGCTCTGTATTGAATAGAGTAGCCTATAATATGGTGGGATTTTACAGGCCCCCCGCTCTGTATTGAATAGAGTAGCCTATAATATGGTGGGATTTTACAGGCCCCCGCTCTGTATTGAATAGAGTAGCCTATAATATGGTGGGATTTTACAGGCCCCCGCTCTGTATTGAATAGAGTAGCCTATAATATGGTGGGATTTTACAGGCCCCCGCTCTGTATTGAATAGAGTAGCCTATAATATGGTGGGATTTTACAGGCCTCCCTCTCAGTATTGAATAGAGTAGCCTATAATATGGTGGGATTTTACAGGCCTCCCTCTCTGTATTGAATAGAGTAGCCTATAATATGGTGGGATTTTACAGGCCTCCCTCTCAGTATTGAATAGAGTAGCCTATAATATGGTGGGATTTTACAGGCCTCCCTCTCTGTATTGAATAGAGTAGCCTATAATATGGTGGGATTTTACAGGCCTCCCTCTCAGTATTGAATAGAGTAGCCTATAATATGGTGGTATTTTACAGGCCCCCGCTCTGTATTGAATAGAGTAGCCTATAATATGGTGGGATTTTACAGGCCCCCGCTCTGTATTGAATAGAGTAGCCTATAATATGGTGGGATTTTACAGGCCTCCCTCTCAGTATTGAATAGAGTAGCCTATAATATGGTGGGATTTTACAGGCCCCCGCTCTGTATTGAATAGAGTAGCCTATATTATGGTGGGATTTTACAGGCCTCCCTCTCTGTATTGAATAGAGTAGCCTATAATATGGTGGGATTTTACAGGCCCCCGCTCTGTATTGAATAGAGTAGCCTATAATATGGTGGGATTTTACAGGCCTCCCTCTCTGTATTGAATAGAGTAGCCTATATTATGGTGGGATTTTACAGGCCTCCCTCTCTGTATTGAATAGAGTAGCCTATAATATGGTGGGATTTTACAGGCCCCCGCTCTGTATTGAATAGAGTAGCCTATAATATGGTGGGATTTTACAGGCCCCCGCTCTGTATTGAATAGAGTAGCCTATAATATGGTGGGATTTTACAGGCCTCCCTCTCTGTATTGAATAGAGTAGCCTATAATATGGTGGGATTTTACAGGCCCCCGCTCTGTATTGAATAGAGTAGCCTATAATATGGTGGGATTTTACAGGCCCCCGCTCTGTATTGAATAGAGTAGCCTATAATATGGTGGGATTTTACAGGCCCCCGCTCTGTATTGAATAGAGTAGCCTATAATATGGTGGGATTTTACAGGCCCCCGCTCTGTATTGAATAGAGTAGCCTATAATATGGTGGGATTTTACAGGCCCCCGCTCTGTATTGAATAGAGTAGCCTATAATATGGTGGGATTTTACAGGCCCCGGCTCTGTATTGAATGGAGTAGCCTATAATAAAATAAAATCAAATAAAATCAAATCAAATTTTATTTGTCACATACACATGGTTAGCAGATGTTAATGCGAGTGTAGCGAAATGCTTGTGCTTCTAGTTCCGACAATGCAGTGATAACCAACAAGTAATCTAACTAACAATTCTAAAACTACTGTCTTATACACAGTGTAAGGGGATAAAGAATATGTACATAAGGATATATGAGTGAGTGATGGTACAGAGCAGCATACAGTAGATGGTATCGAGTACAGTATATACATATGAGATGAGTATGTAGACAAAGTAAACAAAGTGGCATAGTTAAAGTGGCTAGTGATACATGTATTACATAAGGATGCAGTCGATGATGTAGAGTACAGTATATACGTATGCATATGAGATGAATAATGTAGGGTAAGTAACATTATATAAGGTAGCATTGTTTAAAGTGGCTAGTGATATATTTACATCATTTTCCATCAATTCCCATTATTAAAGTGGCTGGAGTTGGGTCAGTGTCAATGACAGTGTGTTGGCAGCAGCCACTCAACCTGTTGTAGCCCCTTTGCCTAACTGATGTCAATGGTGCCTATCTACGTCCTCTACACCTTCCTGTTGTCCTCTACATGCTGTTTGGCACAGGAAGACATGTCTCCACTGGTAATATACACTGATATGGTTCATCCAGGACTGGAGCCTGAAAAATGTATATGGATAAAACACACAGGGTGGCTTTGTGAGACTGGCTTTGAATCCGGGTCTCCTCCGCCCATAAGACTGTGTTAGCCACCTGAGCTAAAGCCAAAGTTACTCATCTTAGTTTTTTTGTTTTTGTTTTATTTATTCACAAAAAGTTTTGGGATTGATTTGCACTTTTTGCACCAAATTACGTTCATATCTAGGAGATGATCCCCACAGTATGATGCTGCCACCTCATGGTTCACCTTAGGGATGGTGCCAGGTTTACTCCAGATGTGACTCTTGGCATTCAGACCAAAGAGTTTCATCTTGGTTTCATCAGACCAGAGAATCTTGTTTCTTATGGTCTGAGAGTCATTAAGTGCCTTTTGGCAAACTCCAAGCAGGCTTTCATGTGCCTTTTACTGAGGAGTGGCTTCCGTCTGGCCACTCTACCATAAAGGCCTGATTGGTTGCTGTACCATTTTGCCAATGGTACAGTGTATAGACTTGTGACATGATATACAATTAAACAACAAGGCCAGAGGGGGGGTGGTATATGGCCAATATACCACAGATAAGGGCTGTTCTTATGTACGACGCAAAGCGGAGTGCCTGGATACAGCCCTTAGCCGTGGTATATTGGCCATATACCACAAACCAAAGGTGCCTTATTGCTAGTTTATACTAGTTACCAACGTAATTAGAGCAGAACAATTAATGGCTTTGTCATACCTGTGGTATACGGTCTGATATACCACGGCTGTCAGCCAATCAGCATTCAGGCCTGGAACCACCCAGTTTATAATAACAAACAACAGACTCAAATCAATCTTGGATTTCAGCATTTACGTATTAGCTATATTCTCTCGTGGTCAAAATAACCCTACTACGGCTACAACTACTCCCCACAGCAGTAGATGATTCCAGTACTTAGCTAGAATATTGAGTGTGATCAATGGTGTGTTTGGTTGTTTTTGATGGAGGTTTTTGGTTTTCTAACAGTGAATAGAAACCATGCACCTCTTGGTCATTACTCTACTTAGTCGGGAAGAATTCATACAGTTTGCAGCCTACAGTATAACAGGAGAAATGGAAAATGCAATTCCTCAAAATCAGATCCATAAACTTAACCATTACATTTTAATAATAAAAAGAATACATTTTCATAATCATAATTTAACTGTAGAAAACTGAACTTGACATTAGGGACAAAACAGTACTAGATTTCTATAGACAATCATTATTCAGGTCTCTGGTTCCACCTTGTGGTCAAATAGTATATATAGTAAATAGTATAACGGCAAATATATATATATAGTAAATAGTAAATAGTATAATGGCAGCATGTAACGAGATATCACACAGTCTCACTAACATTCATGCAAAATAATACAAAAAGTATGACTGCTTGAATTCATCATGAAGAGAATACATTAATCTATATCACGTTGAATACTTGTATCATGGGTGACCTGCCTGGCTTTATCATTATTACATTGTCAGGACATCATGCTCTGGTAGGTGTCCATGATTATGCAATACAAAACATATCATTACAGTTCTTTGTATAAAAAAAAGACAGCAAGTTAATGAAATTCATCAATCAAAATGCTTTTCATGAAGAGTGCAAAAATAGAAAAGCATATTATAGGTAAACCTACATTTCATTTCAAAGGAAGTAAGTCTTTGATTGGTTGGAAGAGCTGCAGCTAGATGAAAAGATGTTTGGATGGCGTGAATTCAGGACAATATTCAGAATGTCAGTCTCCATAAAGTAAAGTTCATATTGTGATCTCAGACCATGGATGTGTCCCAAATAGCACAGTATTTCCTATACAAAAGCAGTGCACTATATAGGGAGCCATTAACAGACCATGATGTTTTATTAAACTAGGGAAGTCAGTTAAGAACAAATTCTTATTTACAATGATGGCCTAGGAACAGTGGGTTAACTGCCTTGTTCGGGGGCAGAACGACAGTTTTCTTTTTACTTTGCCGCCAATCTAGCAACCTTTTCAGTTACTGGTCCGACGCTCTAAACACTAGACTCTAACCACTAGGCTACCTGCCGCCCCATTAATTTGGCAAACCCCATGATAGACAGGTTTGCCACGTAAACATTGAACAGTGATAACTTTGTCCAGAGTAGTAGAGTGGGAGGATATCATATGCTCCTCAAAGAGCAAGAGGGTTTAAGTCAGGTAATTAAAGTAATCAGGAGGGAGAAGACCTTACACTTCAGTACTATGGCATGACTCACACTTTGGCACAGTCTGTTAATACCATAGTTAGTTAGAGGACTCTAGATTGATAAAACCTGTTTTGGCATGGACTTTGCCCTTGAGTGCTTCCGCCATTTTAAAAGCAGTCAACTAGGTGGGACTTCTAAAGGGTTAAGGAATGCTCTCATAATTACACCCAGGTCACCAGGAGGGAAAATGTATGGAGTAAAAAGTAAAATATTTTCTTAACGAATGTAGTCAAAAATATAATTAGTAAAGTACAGATACACCAAAAAACTACTTAAGTAGTACTTTAAAGTATTTTTACTTAAGTACTTTACACCACTGTTAGTTCTGTTCTGTTTGCCAACAGAAGTAGTAAAATAAGAAAATGTAAAACTTAAAAACATATCCCAGTTTGCCTATTTGCTTATGGTCTTGTCTACACCTAGCGACCTGTTTTTTTTAGATGATATAAGCAAAAAATATGACATTTTATTTGGAATGGCAAGCCAGACACAATGAAAATAGCCTATTTATATAATGAAAATGAATTCGGAGGGCAGAAATGGTTCATTTTAAAGCATTAGACCTCTCACTAAATGCGTCAGTCATACAAAAGTTATACTTAAATCCGAACTGGTTCGCTAGCAAATTAGTAAGAATGTCTCACCCCATGTTCAAGAATGGACCTTTTCCCTTTATTCAGATTACCACCTCTCACTTTCGGTTATTTGAATATCATATAATCTTCAAAATATTGTTCTTTTTAAAACAAGCCATAGAAAGTTGGTTGCAATTTCAGTTTAGTCCACCAGAAAAGACAGAACAAATAATACAACCAATATTGGTTAAACTCAAATATACTAATTGCTCAAAAAAAATAAAAAAAATATATTGATAAAATAAAAAGGTATAATCTTTGTCAATTATATCATAAATAGGACTGGTGGAGTTGTCACACATGCAGCTAACAAAAATATGTCTGCTCAACCCAAAATTACAACCAACTAATTGCAGCATTACTGCAAAAAAATGGAAGAGGCAAGTGGAAGGGGGAAAAAGTAAGGAACTTGTCGGTCGTCCCTACATTAAAGACCAAATTTGGTTAAAGAAAATAAGTAAAAAAGCATACCAGTTTCATAAGGACCAAAAAATATATAAATAAATGTTTTTGCCTCAATGGTGCTGCCCGTGTGCTCACAGATGTCATAATAGGACACATAGAAAGATCACGTCTCTATCATTCTCTATGGTGGAAACACACCTTGACCAAAGCCTGACAAAGGAGATGCTCATTGGCTTGGTTCTTCACTTTCAATGTTTGTTTCCACACATTCACTGTGTCCACAACAAATGCTGTGACCAAAAATCAGAGGGGGCACAAAGTACATGAGGATGGCTGGGGGAGGGTTTATGTCCCTCGTCCGGGAGTTGGAGATTTTACATTTGTTCTTAAAACCCAAAACAGCTTTTTCCTGCCATCTATAATCATTACGCTTCATATATCTAAAAAATATGTATATTTTACTGGTTACCCTCTTGAGCCTCTGTATCCTGGTGATACATATTATTCTCTGAATCTCTGCTAAAACCCGGGTAAAAGATTGAAAGGAATATGAGTCTTATTCAGTGCATTTAGTTATTGCGTTCTTTTCTAAAGTATACGAACCTTGTCAGCAGGCATGCCAGCTACTCTAGCTTGATTGAAATGGCTTCTTGTTGTTAGCTAGTTATGAGGTTGGGGGAGAGGTTGGGGGAGAGGTTCCCAATCTGAATTAGCTAAAGCCAACCTCATAAAAATCATTGGTGGCCAGTAGTATTACAGAGAAACAACAATTACATACACAAAATATAATCTGAGGGGGGAACATGTCCCTATGCCCCCTATGGGCATGACACCTCTGGTGATGACAAAAAAATGGCTGCTCAGTGATAGCTTGTAGAACCTGTTTCAGTTACTAGACATGCATTTGAGTCTGTTCTTGAAGTAAAAAAGGGCATTTTTGATTTGGACAGCATCCGATGAGGAGTAGCGGAACTTGGCGTAGGCCTTCTCACTGTGCGACTTGCCCCATGGCAACTTGATCTTAGATGCATGGTTTATGATGATGTCATCACAGGAAGCTATGTGGAGGATCCCAAGCCCGTCGATGAAGAACTCTGAGGATGCAATAAAAGATTTTTACAATTTGATCACAAAATGAATGTCTTGTTTTCTTGTTGCAGACTTTCAGTGACAAGTCACAGTTTATGTTCTCAGTCTAGAAGGTTTCACTTAATAAATCAAATTGTATTTGTCACATGGTTCGTAAACAACAGGTGTAGACTAAAAGTGAAATGCTTAGATTTGGCCTTGTATTTTAGGTCATTGTCCAAGGTTAATTAATCTCCCAGTGTCTGTTGGAAGGCAGACTGAACCTAGTTTTCCAATAGGATTGTGCTTAGCTCCATCCAATTTCATTTTTATAATAAAACTCCCCAGCCCTTAATGATTACAAGCATACCCATAACATGATGCAGCCACCACCATGCTTGAAAATATGGAGAGTGGTACTCAGTAATGTATTGGATTGGATTTGCCCAAACATAAAACGTTGTATTCAGGACAAAAACTCAATTGCTTTGCCACATTTATTTTGCAGTATTACTTTAGTGTCTTGTTGCAAACATGTTTTGGAATATTTGTATTCTGTACAGGCTTCCTTCTTTTTACTCTGTCAATTAGGTTAGTATTGTGGAGTAACTACAATTATTTTTTTTAATCCATCCTCAGTTCTCATATCACAACAACCATTAAACAATGTAAACATGTTAAAATCCCCATTGACCTCGTGGTGAAATCCCAGAGAAGTTTCCTTCCTCTTCGGCAACTGAGTTAGGAAGGATACTTATATCTTTGTAGTGATGGGGTGTATTGACACACTATCCAAAGCCTAATGAATAACTTCACTATTTTTTAACACATCTACCAAACGGTGCCCTTTGCGAGGCATTGACAAACCTCCCTGGTCTTTGTGGTTGAACCTGTGCTTGAAATTCACTACTAGATCGAGGGACCTTACAGATACTAGTATGAGTGGGGTACAGAGATGAAGTAGTCATTGAAAATTCAAGTTTACCACTATTATTAAACATAGAATGAGTCCATGCAACTAATACGATTTGTTAAGCACACTCCTGAACTTATTTAGGCTTACCATGACTAAGGGGTCCATCACTTATTGACTCAATACATTTTAGCAGTAGTGTAAAGTACTTAAGTAAAAATACATTAAAGTACTACTTAAGTCGTTTTTTGGGGTATCTGTAATTTACTTTACTATTTATATTTTTGACATATTTTACCTCTCTACATTCCTAAATAAAATATTGTATTTTTTACTCCATACAAAGTACTCGTTACATTTGAATGCTTAGCAGGACAGGGAAATTGTAAAATTCACCCATTTATCAACAGAACACGTGGTCATCCCTACTGCCTCTGTTCTGGTGGTCTCACTAAACACAAATGTATCTTTTGTAAATAATGCCTGAGTGTTGGAGTGTGCCCCTGGCTATCCATACATTTTTTTAAACAAGAAAATGGTTCTGTCTGCTTTGTTCTCCCTGTCCTGACGCTGTTCTTGTTTTGATATATGTCCGCTGTTTCATCAAATGTTCACTCCCTGTACTTGCTTCTCATCTCCAGCGTCTGTCCTTACAAATCTAAAATATATTTTGAATTGTTTAACACTTTTTTGGTTACTACATGATTCCATATGTGTTACCTCATAGTTTTGATGTCTTCACTATTATTCTGCAATGTAGAAAATAGTAAAAATATAGAAAAACCCTTGAACAAGTAGGTGTTCTAAACCTTTTGACCAGTAGTGTATATTTTAGTAATTACATTATTGTTTTTTTTTTACAATATATTTATTGGCTTTTTATTTTTTACAATTTTACAACCAGCAAAATATGACACAGATTATGTCGCATTATTCCTTCCACCTACACAAAACACCATGCTACATGGGGACACAAAACACCATGCTACATGGGGACACAAAACACCATGCTACATGGGGACACAAAACACCATGCTACATGGGGACACAAAACACCATGCTACATGGGGACACAAAACACCATGCTACATGGGGACACAAAACACCATGCTACATGGGGACACAAAACACCATGCTACATGGGGACACAAAACACCAGGCTACATGGGGACACAAAACACCATGCTACATGGGGACACAAAACACCATGCTACATGGGGACACAAAACACCATGCTACATGGAGACACAAAACACCATGCTACATGGGGACACAAAACACCAGGCTACATGGGGACACAAAACGCTTCCCTCACCAACACATAAACTACCCCCTCCTGGTATTAGCTTCACTGATTAACAACAACAAAAAGACACAGAATGACCTTCACATTCCATGCTAGAAAATAAACTATTCAAAAAACAACTAATAATAATAATAGATTAATGAAGAAAGTAGTAATGAGACAGCTAAGGTGACGTCTCTAGAAACTACTGAAAGTCCCCCAGACATCAGGAAATTCAAAGGGTTTATTTCGTAAATTGTATGTTATTTTTTTCAGATGGAATATAGGAAGTTAGATATTTTAGCCACATCTGCTTGCTTGGCAGAGTGTCACTCTTCCATATAATAGCTGTGCATTTATTGGCTGCAATGACTGACAATTGAATGAATCTGGTTTTGCTACAAATTTTTATTTTATTTATTTTATTTCACCTTTATTTAACCAGGTAAGCAAGTTGAGAACAAGTTCTCATTTACAATTGCGACCTGGCCAAGATAAAGCAAAGCAGTTCGACACATACAACGACACAGAGTTACACATGGAGTAAAACAAACATACAGTCAATAATACAGTAAAAAAAAAACAAGTCTATATACAATGTGAGCAAATTAGGTGAGAAGGAGGTAAAGGCAAAAAGGCCATGGTGGCACAATATAGCAAGTAAAACACTGGAATGGTAGTATTGCAATGGAAGAATGTGCAAAGTAGAAATAAAAATAATGGGGTGCAAAGGAGCAAAATAAATAAATAAATTAAATACAGTTAGGAAAGAGGTAGTTGTTTGGGCTAAATTATAGGTGGGCTATGTACAGGTGCAGTAATCTGTAAGATGCTCTGACAGTTGGTGTTTAAAGCTAGTGAGGGAGATAAGTGTTTCCAATTTAAGAGATTTTTGTAGTTCGTTCCAGTCATTGGCAGCAGAGAACTGGAAGGAGAGGCGGCCAAAGAAAGAATTGGTTTTGGGGGTGACTAGAGAGATATACCTGCTGGAGCGTGTGCTACAGGTGGGAGATGCTATGGTGACCAGCGAGCTGAGATAAGGGGGACTTTACCTAGCAGGGTCTTGTAGATGACATGGAGCCAGTGGGTTTGGCGAAGTATGAAGCCCAGCCAACGACATCAATGGTGGGTAATATGGGGCTTTGGTGACAAAACGGATAGCACTGTGATAGACTGCATCCAATTTGTTGAGTAGGGTATTGGAGGCTATTTTGTAAATGACATGCTAGAAGTCGAGGATTGGTAGGATGGTCAATTTTACAAGGGTTGTTTGGCAGCATGAGTGAAGGATGCTTTGTTGCGAAATAGGAAGCCAATTCTAGATTTAACTTTGGATTGGAGATGTTTGATATGGGTCTGGAAGGAGAGTTTACAGTCTAACCAGACACCTAAGTATTTGTAGTTGTCCATATTCTAAGTCAGAGCCGTCCCAGAGTAGTGATGTTGGACAGGCGGGTAGGTGCAGGTAGCGATCGGTTGAAGAGCATGCATTTAGTTTTACTTGTATTTAAGAGCAATTGGAGGCCACGGAAGGAGAGTTGTATGGCATTGAAGCTTGCCTGGAGGGTTGTTAACACAGTGTCCAAAGAAGGGCCGGAAGTATACAGGATGGTGTCGACTGCGAGAGGTGGATCAGAGACTCACCAGCAGCAAGAGCAACATCATTGATGTATACAGAGAAGAGAGTCGGTCCAAGAATTGAACCCTGTGGCACCCCCATAGAGACTGCCAGAGGTCCGGACAGCAGACCCTCCGATTTGACACACTGAACTCTATCAGAGAAGTAGTTGGTGAACCAGGCGAGGCAATCATTTGAGAAACCAAGGCTGTCGAGTCTGCCGATAAGGATGTGGTGGTTGACAGAGTCGAAAGCCTTGGCCAGATCAATGAATACGGCTGCACAGTAATGTTTCTTATCGATGGCGGTTAAGATATCGTTTAGGACCTTGAGCGTGGCTGAGGTGCACCCATGACCAGCTCTGAAACCAGATTGCATAGCAGAGAAGGTATGGTGAGATTCTGGTCGGTAATCTGTTTGTTGACTTGGCTTTCAAGACCTTAGAAAGGCATGGTAGGATAGATATAGGTCTGTAGCAGTTTGGGTCAAGAGTGTCCCCCCCTTTGAAGAGGGGGATGACCGCAGCTGCTTTCCAATCTTTGGGAATCTCAGATGACAAGAAAGAGAGGTTGAACAGGCTAGTAATAGGGGTGGCAAAAATTTCGGCAGATAATTTTAGAAAGAAAGGGTCCAGATTGTCTAGCCCGGCTGATTTGTAGGGGTCCAGATTTTTCAGCTCTTTCAGAACTTCAGCTGAATGGATTTGGGAGAAGGAGAAATGGGGAAGGCTTGGGCGAGTTGCTGTTGGGGGTGCAGTGCTGTTGACCGGGGTAGGAGTTGCCAGGTGGAAAGCATGGCCAGCCGTAGAAAAATGCTTATTGAAATTCTCAATTATGGTGGATTTATCAGTGGTGACAGTGTTTCCTATCTTCAGTGCAGTGGGCAGCTGGGAGGAGGTGTTCTTATTCTCCATGGACTTTACAGTGTCCCAGAACTTTTTAGAGTTAGTGTTGCAGGAAGCAAATTTCTGCTTGAAAAAGCTAGCCTTGGCTTTTCTAACTGCCTGTGTATAACGGTTTCTAGCTTCCCTGAACAGCTGCATATCACGGGGCTGTTCGATGCTAATGCAGAACGCCATAGGATGTTTTTGTGTTGGTTAAGGGCAGTCAGGTCTGGGGAGAACCAAGGGCTATATCTGTTCCTGGTTCTAATTTTCTTGAATGGGGCATGTTTATTTAAGATTGTTAGGAAGGCATTTTTAAAAATATCCAGGCATCCTCTACTGACGGGATGAGATCAATATCCTTCCAGGACACCCCGGCCAGGTCGATTAGAAAGGCCTGCTCGCTGAAGTGTTTCAGGGAGCGTTTTACAGTGATGAGTGGAGGTCGTTTGACCGCTGACCCATTACGGATGCAGGCAATGAGGCAGTGATCGCTGAGATCTTGGTTGAAGACAGCAGAGGTGTATTTAGAGGGGAAGTTGGTTAGGATGATATCTATGAGGGTGCCCGTGTTTAAGGCTTTGGGGGTACCTGGTAGGTTCATTGATAATTTGTGTGAGATTGAGGGCATCAAGTTTAGATTGTAGGATGGCTGGGGTGTTAAGCATGTTCCAGTTTAGGTCGCCTAGCAGCACGAGCTCTGAAGATAGATGGGGGCAATCAGTTCACATATGGTGTCCAGAGCACAGCTGGGAGCAGAGGGTGGTCTATAGCAGGCGGCAAGGTGAGAGACTTGTTTTTAGAGAGGTGGATTTTTAAAAGTAGAAGTTCAAATTGTTTGGGTACAGACCTGGATAGTAGGACAGAACTCTGCAGGCTATCTTTGCAGTAGATTGCAACACCGCCCCCTTTAGCAGTTCTATCTTGTCTGAAAATGTTGTAGTTTGGAATTAAAATTTCTGAATTTTTGGTGGTCTTCCTAAGCCAGGATTCAGACACAGCTAGAACATCCGGGTTGGCAGAGTGTGCTAAAGCAGTGAAAAGAACAAACTTAGGAGGAGGCTTCTAATGTTAACATGCATGAAACCAAGGCTACACGTCATCAAAAGAGAGCGCCTGGGGAATAGGAGTGGAGCTAGGCACTGCAGGGCCTGGATTCACCTAGAGGAACATAGGAGGAGAAGAATAAGGGTACGGCTAAAAGCAATAAGAATTGGTCGTCTAGAACGTCTGGAACAGAGAGTAAAAGGAGGTTTCTGGGGCGATAAAATAGCATCAAGGTATAATGTACAGACAAAGGTATGGTAGGATGTGAGTACAGTGGAGGTAAACCTAGGTATTGAGTGATGAAGAGAGAGATATTGTCTCTAGAAACATTGAAACCAGGAGATGTCATTGCATGTGTGGGTGGTGGAAATAATAAGTTGGATAAGGTATAGTGAGCAGGACTAGAGGCTCTGCAGTGAAATAAGCCAATAAACACTAACCAGAACAGCAATGGACAAGACATATTGACATTAAGGAGAGGCATCCTTAGTAGGGATCAAAAGGGTCCAGGGAGTGGAGAGGTTGGTTTGGGGGTCACGATTTAGACAGCTAGCCAGGACATCGGTAGCAAGCTAGCATAGGATGGAGGTCTGTTGTTAGCCACCTCTTGCGTTCCGTCAATAGATTAGTGGAGTTCCGTGTAGAGGGGATTAGTCCAAATCACACAACAACAAAAAATAAAAACAATAGATATAGTTATAGAGGCCCAAGAAGAAACATGTTAATAATAAAAATAAATAAATTGTCCGATTGTCTATTCTGAGAGCATCCGGTAAGACAGCTAACAGTTAGCAGGCCGCAGATGGGCATTCAGGTAACGTCGCGACGGAGGAGCCAGCCGGATCTCCTTCGGGTAGATAACGTCGGCAGTCCAGTTGTGAGGGCCCGGAGGGGCTCCGTGTCAGTAAAACGGGTCCGGATAGGTGACTGCAGCCCAGGAGTGATTGACGGAGCTCAGGAGTGGTTGACGGAGCTCGCTAGCTCGGGAGTAATTGATGTTTGCTTCGACGAAAGAGATAGACACACGGATAGCAGCCAGCTAGCTGTGAGATCCGGGAGTGAATGTCCAGAGAGCAGTTGAAATCCAGGGACATGGAGAGAAAAAAATCGGTCCGGTATGTTCCGTTCGAGCCGGCGCTGCGCTGCGCCGTACAAAACTGGCGATAGATTTTCGAGTTAAAGGATAGCTAATGACCACAAACCGTGGTTAGCTGAATACGAACGAGTTGCCAGTAAAGAAGCTAACTAGCTTCTGGCTAGCTTCTTGGAGGATTGCAGATTTGATTGCATATTTGAGGTAAATAATACGTATTTATACATATCAATTGGTGAGGCAGGTTGCAGGAGAGTGTATTGAAGATGAGTTGATGGAAAATAAAAATAAAATGTATGTGAAAAAAAAGTTGTAAATATATATATATACACGACACGACAAGACGAGGACAAAAGACGTCTGAACTGCTATGCCATCTTGGAACCGAGCAAATATCAACTGGTAGAACAGAGTCATCTCCAAGAAGAATAAGGGAAGGATTTAGTGGTACCGTCATATTAGTGACCTGTGATAAGATCTGAATAATGTCTTTCCAATAATTGCTTAGTTCAGGGCAGCTCAAAAACATATGCATCAGTATACCCACCCCCGTTTCACACCTTGGGCAAAATGCTGAATATTTACAATTGATCTTATACAGTCTCTCTGGTATAAAGTAGACCCTATGTAAAATATTGAATTGCATCAACTTGTGCCTTGTGTTAGATGAAAGACGCTGAACATCTAAAAAGAGTTTCCCCCATTTCTCATCCTCAACAATGAGACCAAGGTCATCATGCCACTTCGTGCAAGCTTTCAAAGGTTCATCGTTTCCCTACAGAGCTTGAAGACCAGAGTACATGTAACAAATGAAACCTTTTACCCCTTTCCTTTCCAGCCACAGTTTATCAGTTATAGATGTACTCATGGGCTGAATCCTACCTCCCTGCTGAGTGGCAATATAATGCCTAACCTGTAGGTACTTGAAGAAATGAGTTTGAGGTAACTGAAAATGAGATGCCAGTTGTTGAAAGATGGGGTTATTATAGAAAGGTGTTTGTTCATATATAGATCTAAGCCCTTCTGTTTGTTTACAGACTTCCATCCACATATTTAAAGTGTTTTTAATGAAGGGGTTGTTTATGAGACCTAGCAAAGCTTTAGGTGGACTAATATAAGGTATAGATGCCAATGTAACAGGGGTCAGACACTCCTCCATCTGTCTCCAAGAGGGTGAACTTGTTGTTGTATTTTGCCATACCCACACAGCCTTTAACTGAGATGGCCAGTAATACAACAAGAAGTCAGGTAGAGTAAGTCCTCCTGAGTATGGTTTGCATAAAGTTATGAGTTTCACTCTGGAGGGTTTCCCTTTCCACAGAAATGAAGAAACCTTCCTATTAAGTTGTTTGAAAAAAACTTTGGGAAAAGGAAAGGGCGAGGTTTGAAAAAGGTAATTACATTTACTTTTGATACTTAAGTATATATAAAACCAAATACTTTGAGACATTTACTCAAGCAGTATTTTACTGGCTGACTTTCACTTGAGCAACTTTCTATTAAGGTATCTATACTTTTACTCAAGTATGACAATTGGGTACTTTTTCCACCACCAAATTTGAGCTTTTCATTTTTCATTAATTTAGAAAATGTTCTCAAAACAAATGCCACTTTGACATTATGGGGTATTGTGTGTAGATCAGTGACACAAAATCTAAATGTAATACATTTTAAATTCTGGCTGTAACACAATATAATGTGAAAAAGGGAAGGGGTGTGAGTGAACACTTTTTGAAGGCACTGTATGGGATAAGTGAAAAGAGTTAGTGCAAAGAGGGTCAATGTAGATAGTCCGGGTAGCTATTTGGTTATCTATTTAGTAGATAGAACCTGTTCAGGGTTCTATTGGTTCCATCGGTACCGCTTGCAGTGCGGTAGCAGAGAGAACAGTCTATGGCTGGAGTCTTTGACAATTTTTAGGGCCTTCTGACACCGCCTGGTATAGAGGTCCTGGATGGCAGGGAGCTCGGCCCCAGTACTCCCTGTTCACCCACGACTGCTCGGCCACGCACGACTCCAACACCATCATCAAGTTTGCTGATGACAACTAACCCTATAGAACATTTGTGGGCAGAACTGAAAAAGCGTGTTCGAGCAAGGAGTCCTACAAACCTGACTCAGTTACACCAGCTCTGTCAGGAGGAATGGACCAAAATTCACCCAAATTATTGTGGGAAGCTTGTGGAAGGCTACCAGCAACATTTGCCCCAATTTAAACAATTTAAAGGCAATGTTACCAAATACTAATTGAGTGTATGTAAACTTCTGACCCACTGGGAATGTGAGGAAAGAAATTAAAGATGAAATAAATTATTCTCTCTACTATTATTCTGACATTTTGTATTTGGTGCTTTAGTGACAAAACAGATGGCACTGTGATCGACTACATCCAATTTACTGAGTAGAGTGTTGGAGGCTATTTTGTAAATGACATCACCGAAGTCAAGGATCGGTAAGATATACTGTTGTAAAACTGACTGTTTGGCAGCATGAGTGAAGGAGGCTTTGTTGTGAAATAGGAAGCCGATTATAGATTTAATTTTGGATTGGAGATGCTTAATGTGAGTCTGGAAGGAGAGTTTACAGTCTAGCCAGACACCTAGGTATTTGTAGTTGTCCACATATTCTATGTCTGAACCGTCCAGAGCAGTGATGCTAGTCGGGCGGGTGGGTGTGGGCAGCGATCGGTTGAAGAGCATGCATTTAGTTTTGCTAGCATTAAAGAGCAGTTGGAGGCCACGGAAGGAGAGTTGTATGGCATTGAAGCTCGTTTGGAGGTTTGTTAACACAGTGTCCAAAGAAGGGCCAGATGTAACAGAATGGTGTCGTCTGTGTAGAGGTGGATCAGAGAATTACCAGCAGCAAGAGCGACATCATTGATATATACCTAGTGGTGATGCAGGCAGTCAAGGTGTTCTCAATGGTGCAGCTGTAGAACTTTTTGATGATAAGAGGGCCCATTCCAAATCTTTTCAGATTTCTGAGGGGGCAGAGGTGTTGTCGTGCCTTCTTTCACGACAGTGTTGGTGTGTGTCTGTGTGTGGACCATGTTAATTCTTTAGTGATGTGGAAACTGAGGAACATGAAGCTCTCGACCCGTTCCACTACAGACCTGTTGATGTGGATGGGGGAGTGCTCGGCCCTCCTTTTCCTTTAGTCCACGAAAAGCTCCATTGTCTTGCTGACATTGAGGGAGAGATTGTTGTCCTGGCACCACACTGACAGGTCTCTGACCTCCTCTCTATAGGTGGTTTCATCGTCGTCTGTGATCAGGCCTAATGCCGTTTTGTTTTCAGCAAACATAATGATGGTGTTGGAGTTGTGCGTGGCCAGGATGTTGTAGGTGAACAGGGAGCACAGGAGGGGACTAAGCACACACCCCTGGGGGTATTACACCTAAAGTATGTTGGTCTTTTGCTGTTCCTTTGATTTGTGTTAACAAAATTAAAATAAAAGCAATATTTTGATCAGAAATAAGGAAAACCTCTGGGCTCTAGTGATGAGACAAAGACACTCACCTAGATGAGCCACACGGTTCAGACGAGGATCGAATCCCACTTGCTGCATCTTGTCTGTCCTCCCCATGAAGAAGTTGATAACAGCGTCGGCTAGGACACAGTTAGGAAAGCCCTCAATGACATGATGGTATCCATTTCTGATGTGTATACAGTCCCCCTCCTCACCCCCTTCCTCCACTGAGATGGTGTGGCGGTAAGTAGCAGTGTAGCCTGTAGCTTCTCTCACAGCACCACCCACCTGGGGTAACAGACACAAAAATAACAAAATGAGTGGAAAGATAATACGAGTCACCATAAATGAGTTGCCACAACGTGTCAGTGTAGCTTCCCTCACAGCACCAGCCACCTGTGATCTCACACGCACACACACACACACACACACACACACACACACACACACACACACACACACACACACACACACACACACACACACACACACACACACACACACACACACACACACACACACACACACACACAGCCGGTGCACCCATCATAGACTGTTGACCTGATATAACCAAGCAGAACTCTTAGTTTGTATAACCACTTCAAAACCAGAGGATGTACATTCCAAAGGTACAGGAACTGAGTCGGTAGCAAACCCTCTTTTAATGTCACAGTGGAAAACTAAACCACAACTGGCAAGTTGTCAAAAAACAGACAAAACAAGTCACTCAGGTTAGCACAGCTCTATTTCATCACAGCTCTAGATAACAACACTTCCGGCTCAAAAGCAGTATTTCCTGACTAACTGATCTTTCAGAAAGTTTTCACACCCTTAGATTTTTTTCTCATTTTGTTGTGTTACAGCCGTGAGATTGTTTTCTCATTTTGTTGTGTTACAGCCTGAATCTTTTTGTCGCTGGCCTACACACAATACCCCATAATGTCAGAGTGGAGTTTTGTTTTGTCACTGGCAAACACACAATACCCCATAATGTCAAAGTGGAGATTTGTTTTGTCACTGGCCTACACACAATACCCCATAATGTCAGAGTGGAGTTTTGTTTTGTCACTGGCAAACACACAATACCCCATAATGTCAAAGTGGAGATTTGTTTTGTCACTGGCCTACACACAATACCCCATAATGTCAGAGTGGAGTTTTGTTTTGTCACTGGCAAACACACAATACCCCATAATGTCAGAGTGGAGTTTTGTTTTGTCACTGGCCTACACACAATACCCCATAATGTCAAAGTGGAGTTTTGTTTTGTCACTGGCCTACACACAATACCCCATAATGTCAGAGTGGAGTTTTGTTTTGTCACTGGCCTACACACAATACCCCATAATGTCAGAGTGGAGTTTTGTTTTGTCACTGGCCTACACACAATACCCCATAATGTCAAAGTGGAGTTTTGTTTTGTCACTGGCCTACACACAATACCCCATAATGTCAAAGTGGAGTTTTGTTTTGTCACTGGCCTACACACAATACCCCATAATGTCAGAGTGGAGTTTTGTTTTGTCACTGGCCTACACACAATACCCCATAATGTCAAAGTGGAGTTTTGTTTTGTCACTGGCCTACCCCATAATGTCAGAGTGGAGTTTTATTTGTCACTGGCCTAGTTTTGTTTTGTCACTGGCCTACACACAATACCCCATAATGTCAGAGTGGAGTTTTGTTTTGTCACTGGCCTACACACAATACCCCATAATGTCAAAGTGGAGTTTTGTTTTGTCACTGGCCTACACACAATACCCCATAATGTCAAAGTGGAGTTTTGTTTTTATGCAACATTTTTACAAATTAATAAAAAATGAAAAGCTTGAGTCAATAAGTATTCAACCCCTTTGTTATGGCCAGCCTAAATAGTTCAGGAGTAAAAATGTGCTTAACATGTCACATAATAAGTTGCATGGACTGTTTAACATGATTTTTGAACGATTAAATCATCTCTGTATCCCACACAAACAATTATCTGTAAGGTCCCTCTGTCGAGCAGTGAATTACAAACATTGATTCAACCACAAAGACCAGGGAGGTTTTCCAACGCCTCACAAAGGGCACCTATTGGTAGATGGGTACAAATATAAAAAGCAGACATTGAATGTCCCTTTGAGCATGATGAAGTTATTAATTACACTGTGTATGGTGTATCAATATACCCAGGTCACTACAAAGTTACAGGCGTCCTTCCTAACTCAATAGCCAGAGAGGAAGGAAACCGCTCAGGGATTTCACCACAATACAAAAGTAATTGACGGAGTGAAAAGAAGAAATCTGTACAGAATAAAATATATTCTAAAACATGCATCCTGTTCGCAACAAGCCATTAACTAAAGTAATTAACTTTTTGTCCTGAATACAAAGTGTTTGTTTTATTGGATTTGCCCCAAACATATCACTGAGTAGTACTCTTAATATTTTCAAGCATAGTGGTGGCTGCCTCATGTTATGAGTATGCTAGTAATCGTTAAGGACTTGGGAGTTTTTCAGGATAAAAAATACACGGAATGTAGCTAAGCACAGGCAAAATCTTAGAGAAAAACCTTGTTCAGTCTGCTTTCCACCAGACACTGGGACATGAATTCACATTTCAGCAGGGCAATAATCTAAATCACAAGGCCAAATCGACACTGGAGTTTCTTACAAAGAAGACACTGAATGTTCCTGAGTGGCTGAGTTACAGTTTTGACTTAAAATCTAATTCTATGGCAACACCTGAAAATGGTTGTCTAGCAATGATCAACAACCAATTTGACAGAACTTGAAGAATTATTAAAAGAATAGTTCCTTCAGAAAGTATTCATTCACACCCTTAGATTTGTTTCTTATTTTGTTGTGTTACAGCCTGAATTTAAAATGTAGATATTTTATCTCCTAAAATCATGTTTTGCATGCAAGCCTTTCAAACTAGTATTGCTAAAATCAAGTTATGCAAGGAAGTTTTAAAAGTCAGTAAACAACAGTTACCACACATGAATTATGCTTGTACTTTATCCAGTAATATTGGGCCAAATTCAAAGCTAAGACATCATAAATAACTTTGGACTTCGATCACATTTTCAGCTGCCAGGTGATGAGGCTCTTCGACTAACCAATCACCGCTCTCAGCTCTCATGCAGTTTTGAATGTTGCTAGGTTACCTGTGGGTGTGGTTTTGCTCGAGGTTTGTAGTGGATAGAAAGTCACCCCCTAGCCTAGGCTACTGTATGAAACCCCTTTGGGAACTCACCACAAACAGTTTAATCCAGCCCAAAAAACATTATACGTACATGCCAATATGACTTTCACTTTGAGAACTCGGTTCCCATGCGCGCCCCCTTCCCCAATTCCACCCCAGGTTCTACTATGGTTCTAACCTGACTCTACCCTGGTTTTAATCATTCCTCTCAGAGAGGCCTCACCCTCATCACTCACCAGGTCCAGATCTATGAGCACGCACACGCAAACACACACAAACACACACCATGTCCAGGGTGGTCTTCTCCAGGATCTCCACCATATTCTCCAGCCTGGTGTTGGAGGTGAAGAGGAAGTCGTCGTCCACCCACAGCACATACTTGGTGGTCACCTGAGAGACAGCCAGATTCCTCCCTGCAAACCAACCCTGCACAGAGGTGGACAGACAGGACAAAGACTTAATTACCAATTTGGCAATAGCCAAACGTTTGATAGCCAAGGTGTTCTTAAATCCTGGACATGGAGACCCTCAGAGTACCAGGAGGGAATCACAAGTAAATTAAATACTGGGCTGGAACAAAAGGACAACTTGTGGGTCCCCCAAGACCAGAACTGAGAGATTGCTGTGATGAAACAGGAGCTACACTTCCCAAAATAAAGTTTACTTACCTTCCCAAATGGCATAATGTAATGTTCAATGTGTGGACCCATCACGGGCTGGGGGTGCTCGTTGTCATCTGCTATCACTATGGCGACAGTGGGATAGAACTCCCGTATGCTGTCAATCAGATCCTGCAGTTTGTCATAACGCAGAAATGTCTTGGTAGCTATGGTGACAAGTGAGCTTATGTTGTATTCTGAGGAAAAAGGAAAGGCGTGTTTGTACCCAATTATGAATATTCATACTTATACTTATCTTCAGTTATTTTCATAATACAGAAATCATCCCCCAAAATGCATAATTGTTTTATTTAACTAGGCAAGTCAGTTCAGAACAAATTATTATTTACAATGACGGCCTACCCCAACCAAACCCTAACCTGGACGATGCTGGGCCTATTGTGTGCCGCCCTATGGAACTCCCAATCACGGCCGGTTATGATACAGCCTTGCACCAAGGTTTGTAGTGACGCCTGTAGCACTGAGATGCAGTGCCTTAGACCGCTCCGCCACTCGGGATACCTACGTGATGACGTCTATATTTTGAAAGTTACATGTCTTGAAAACTTGATTGCTGACAAGCAAAACATTTTGGGACTATGTCAACAATGGACTAATAAAACAAAAACCAAAAGATTGTTTTGGTGTGGAATTGTCCTATAAGTACTTTCATGTAATAGATTTCCCATCAAATGGGCCAAAATAGCTTATTTAGCAACAACAACAAAAATTCTCAAGCAAGAATTTAGCTAGGACTGTCTGTGAGTGGTCTGAGTGGGGAGAGCAAAACTGAACACTAGCTGTCATTGGTAGAAAGATTTGGAACTCTTTTAACCAATTTACAGCATGGTGATGTCACCATGGAAAGCCCGAAACTCCTAGAAGGCCCTGTATAGATTGCATTTTCAACCAGCAACTATCAAGAAATAAGACTGATAAAATTTGTTAACACTTTCATCAGCTGTTATACAATTTTATACAAAACACAGGAAAAACTGAATTTTGACTTCACTGGGCCTTAAACAACATTGCAACATTTAGGACCTTGGATCCCTACGATAACTGTACAGATACAAATAACTATACAGTGGTCAAATGCCAAATGAACAACCCATACAGTACATACCTCCAGTGTAACCTGAGTGATAGAGCTTGGGAATAACAGCATGTCCAACCTTTATGGTAAAAACGGACTGGTGTCCATCAGTCTCAAACTGCACTGGAATAGAGCAGAGAAACATATCTCATCACTCTAATATCTCAAGTGTATCACATTACAGTATAGTTCGTTAGTAGTTAAATATAATCAAATGAACAAAACAAAAAATGTACTTCACTTCACATTCAATACCTAATGGTCAATAAGAGATCAAGCTTGTTTAACAGTAGGTCTACAGATACTTGTTATTTTTGTAACATCCACGTTAACATATGGAAATGATTAGTGACAACACAGTTATTGTTGTACACAACACAGTTATTGTTGTACACAACACAGTTATTGTTGTACACAACACAGTTATTGTTGTACACAACACAGTTATCATTGTACACAACACAGTTATTGTTGTACACAACACAGTTATTGTTGTACACAACACAGTTATTGATGTACACAACACAGTTATTGTTGTACACAACACAGTTATTGTTGTACACAAAACACTGCTTCCCCTAGTCTGTCTCTAACATCTCTTTCCCCAAACAGCTCACTTAGAAACGCTCTCTACACTCAAAGTCTCGTTCAGCAAACAAGCTGTAATCTATAGTCTACCACACCTACATTGCAACATGGAATGTCAAATACCACACCAACTGCTTTTTCTCTAGTTGCGGAATGATCTCTTCCCTAAACACGGACTGTGTAATTATAGTGTAGGCTAGTTGTGTGCCCCTTCCAGGGAATAATAGACAGGTTTATAAAGAATTTGAGACATGCAGGAAATGATGCGTTGTGTTTCTATCTCTGTGTTGTCGTACTGAAGTAAAAAGTGACAAGGAGTGGAATGACAGGGAGTGGAATGACAGGGAGTGGAATGACAGGGAGTGGAATGACAGGGAGTGGAATGACAGGGATGACAGGGAGTGGAATGATAATGGGGAATTGGGTGGCGGGAGTTGAGAACGGAACAAAATACACATTTCTGTTGTTTGCTGTTACTAAATGGACAATAAAGTTGTATTGTATAGTATGGCATACAGCTCCTGTACAGCTGCAGGCACTAAAAAGTTAGTTTTCAAAACCCTGTATTGCAGTATCAGAACTCAGGACTATACACACACTGAGGGGCTGACCAACCTGTGTCAGCCGTCCTAGGGTGGAACAAGGTGTTGGTGTAGGTGACAAACTGTAGCTGTCTGTTCAGAGTGGAGAGGAGTCTACTGGACAAAGTCATGTGCATCACTCCCTGTCCTCTAATGGAGACCCCGTCTACGGTGGCTAACACATCAAATGTCCCCAGGGTAGCAGTCAGATTCACCTAAAGGACATGATAGGGAGGATTCAGTTTAATTCAAATAACTAGTCTGCTTGGCACAATTACAATGGTAACATAATGACTGTAGATCACTTTATGTTAAACATGAATCAACATTTTATATTTTAGCAGACACTCTTGTTCAGAGCGACTTATAGGTTAAGTGCCTTGCTCAAGGGTACATAGACAAATGGTTCAACTCCCTGAGCCGACAAGGTGAACAAACAACCTTTCGGTTACTGGCTAAGCGCTCTAACCGCTAGATTACCTGCCACTACAACAAACATATACTGAAACAAACACATAAACGCAACATGTAAAGTGTTGGTCCCGTGTTGCATGAACTGAAATAAAACATCCCAGAAATGTTCCATATGGACAAAGTTTCATTTTATCGATGTAAATTTGAATGCACAGAGATAGCGTGACGATATCCTGAGGCACATTGTCGTGCCATTCTCACCTCATGTTTCAGCATGGTAATACACGGCCACATGTAGAAAAGATCTGTATACAAGTCGTGGAAGCTGAAAATGTCCCAGTTCTTCATTGGCCTGAATACTCACCAGACATGATGGTATCTATTGAGCACGTTTGGGATGCTCTGGGTCAACATGTACGACAGCATGTTCCAGTTCCCGCCAATATTCGGCAACTTCGCACGGACATTAAAGAGAAGTGGGACAACATTCCGCAGGCCACAATCAACAGATTGATCAACTCTATGTAAAGGAGAAGTGTCGTGCTGCAAGAGGCAAATTGTTTCCAATTTCATGAAACTAGGCATATGTCGCAAGCCCCCATTTTCCAGGAGAGCCATTTCAACGTTTATTTTTTATCAAAATGCATTTTTTGGCAGAAATGTGTATTTGTTTTTATTTATTAACCTTTATTTAACCAGGAAGGGCTCATTGAGATTGGAATCTCTTTTTCAAGAGCACCCTGGCCAAGATAGGCAGCACCAAGTCATTACAAAAGTCAACATGAAAAACTACAAGTAATCTAGTAAAAACCATTGAATTCACAAGAGTATAAAACAGCTAATTAAAAACATTGACAGATCAGGGAATCAGCCTCAAAATCCTTCATCAGATATTTAAAAACACCAATCGGGACAAGTTCTTCCAGTTTAAAAGTATTTTGTAAGGCATTCCAAGACGATGGCGCAGAGTACATAAAAGCCCTTTTACCGAATTCAGTTTGGACATTTGGAACAGTTAGCAGGATAAAGTCCAGCGAATGAAGAGAGTACCCACCACATTTCTGAACAATAAAAATGCACAGATAAAAAGGTAGTAAACCCAAAATGTAAATAAAAGTATACCAGTGACTGAGCCTACGAGTAACTAGAGAAGGCCAGCCAACCCTGGTATACAAAGTGCAGTGGTGCGTAAGGGTTTTGCAGTTTAAAATAAATCTCAAAGTGCCATGGTAAAGAGTGTCAATTGATCTCAAACACTGAGATGAAGCATTCATATTTAAAATATCCCCATAGTCTAGTAAAGGCATAAATGTAGCTGATACTAGCCTCCTTCTGCAATTTAAAAGAGAGCCCGTCATCAATTAAAATTCCAATATATTTATATGAGGTTACAACCTCAATCTCCTTGCCCTGACAGGTAGTAATAGGTGAAAGGTTCAGGGGTATATTTCTTGCATTAGAAAACACCATTAGTTTAGTTTTGTCAGTATTGAGGATAAGCTTCAATTGACACAAGGTATGTTGAACAGTATAAAAAGCAGTTTGCATGTTCTGGAAAGCTTTTGTAAGAGACGAGGCACAACAGTAAATAACAGTATCATCAGCGTAAAAATGAAGTTGTGCATTTTGGACCTTTTTGTCTAAATCATTTATATAAATAGTGAATAAGAGAGGACCAAGTACAGAGCCTTGGGGCACACCATTCAAGACAGACAATTTAACAGACATAAGCCCATCAAATTGAGTGCACTGAGTTCTATCAGACAGATAGCAAACCATGCCTTCTGGAACATGTGAAGTTTCATGTGCCTTGATAACAAACTTGTATGCCATCTGAAAATACAAATAATATTGTTCAATTACAAGCCTTATTGGTTAAGTCACAGAAAAAGCCAGCAACCTTCCCGCTAGCCACGATTGGCTGAGATAATGAGTGGGCTAGATATGCCGAGAGAGGAGTTCAGATTGGTCTGCCATAAAGAAGGCTTCTGTCTATTTTAGTTGGTCAGTCTGTGTTGGTAATCCTGTAGAACACAGCTTTTTTTATAGTGTATAGTGTAGTGGAGCTGCATAAGTGTTGCTCTGCACTTTCTGGAGGATCAAAATCAGTGGAATTAGAGTTTGATAGCTAAAGAGATGGAGAAAACACCTGTCTCCGGATTACATCTTCAAACTAAAAGCATCAGTGGCATGGCATCCGTGACAGGGAGACGAGTCCATCATGCATGATGATGTATGATAGTCTAGCTAGCTACATTTTCAGATATTACACATTTGTGGCAGAAAGTTGTTTCATTTCAAGATAACTGGCTCCCTAGCTAACGTTATGTGTATGACACTATTATTCGTATCCCATAACCGTTTGCTTGGCTAGTTAGAGCCTAATGTTAGCCAGTTAACATTGAACCTGGTTGGTTAGCTCCCAGCAGATTCATGCAGGGTAGTAACGACATGATTTGGCACTATGTTCCTTGTTGTTTAACTAGCTAACGTTAGCTGGCTGGCTCATTAGCGAACATTACGTGACGTGTATGATCTTAAATGTTGTTTACCTAGCTATGTTCATTGTTTACCTAGCTAGCTAGCTACATGTCTTAACCAGTTAAATGTTAGGGGGCGCTATTTTAATTTTTGGATGAAAAACGTTCCAGTTTTAAACAAGATATTTTGTCACGAAAAGATGCTCGACTATGCATATAATTGACAGCTTTGGAAAGAAAACACTCTGACGTTTCCAAAACTGCAAAGATATTGTCTGTGAGTGCCACAGAACTGATGTTACAGGCGAAACCCAGATAAAAATCCAACCAGGAAGTGCCGCATTTTTTGAAACCGCCTCATGCCAATGACTTATATGGCTGTGAATGAGCTACGAATGAGCTTACGTTTTCCACGTATTCCCCAAGGTGTCTACAGCATCGTGACGTCTTTTTACGCATTTCCATTGAAGAATAGCCGTAAGGGACCATATTTAGCAAGTGGTCACATGGTGTCTCCCGCAGAAAATCTTGCGTAAAATACTGAGGTAACCATTTTTCCAATCGCTTCTTATGAGAAACCAATTGCCTCGACGGATATATTATCGAATAGATATGTTAAAAACACCTTGAGGATTGATCCTAAACAACGTTTGCCGTGTTTCTGTCGATATTATGGAGCTAATTTTGAAAAAAGTTTGGCGTTGTAGTGGTAGCATTTTCCGGTCGATTTCTCAGCCAAGCATGATGAACAAACGGGAGCTATTTCGCCCACAAAAATCATATTTTTGGAAAAAAGGAACATTTGCTATCTAACTGGGAGTCTCCTAAGTGAAAACATCCGAAGTTCTTCAAAGGTAAATGATTTAATTTGGTTGCTTTTCTTATTTTCGTGAAAATGTTGCCTGCTGTCAGCAGAGCCTAGCATAGCATTATGCCATGATAAACTTACACAAATGCTTGTCTAGCGTTGGCTGTAACGCATATTTTGAAAATCTGAGATGACAGTGTGATTAACAAAAGGCTAAGCTTGTGTTTGAATATATTTCATTTGCGATTTTCATGAATAGGAAAAGTTTCTAGGGTTATTTATGTCCGCTGCGTTATGCTAATTCGTTTGAGGCTATGATTACGCTCCCGGATCCGGGATTGCTAGTCGCAAGAAGTTAAGATAAAGTGTACAACACCTGTTGAATATGGCCAGTGTCAATAAACGTTGGCAAAAAAGCATAATGAAATTGTTGGCAGCAGAGCTGGTTAAGCTTCCGAGAGCGAAACGTAATGAGTGGGGCTAGAGCTTAATAGGGTAGGAACATAGAAGAGCTCTTCAATAGATACCAAAACATCCCAAGGCCATTTTCTCAAAAGTGAGTTCACAAGTTCATCAACTTTCAAAGCAGAATTACTTTCCCATTGTTCCTTAAAAAAATGGAATGTATGATATACCATTTTGCAGCTCTGAGTCTCTAATTTAATCCAATGTAAAAATAAAAATAAACATTTCAAATGTTGCTATATAGGACCACATCCAGGTGGTGAGTCACAGTTGTGGTCTGATCAGATACAGACTGGTTTTCTGTTCCACGCGCCCTACCTTTTTTTCAAGGTATCTGTGACTAACTGATGCATATCTGTATTCCCAGTCATGTGAGATCCATAGATTAGGGCCTAATGTATTTATTCAAATTGACTGATTTCCTTATATGAACTGTAAGTCTGTGAGATCTTTGTAATTTTTGCATGTTGCGTTTATGTTTTTGTTCAATGTAGTATTATAAATGGAGATAAACTTACTGTATGAAGTTGTCTATGCTTTTCTTTCAGACCCAACCCTTAAAAAAGAGAAGAGAATTCCATCTTCAGTCATAAGGTCAGGTTAGTTTTGTTTGAACTGTTCTACAGTTATGGTTGGGGCAAAGGCGATATTTACAACAAAGCTGCAAATCCCTTCTGTCCAGAGTGTAAATCATTTCAGTGATCTTACCAGGGATAACGATAGTCTTGAGAGGGCGAACCTCCACCCCCTGGGTAGGGTACTGTAGGGGACTGTTGGCTTCTGCTATAACAAGGAGGTCTGCGGGAGTCTGGTACCTGCAGCCAACATGGAGAGGTTAGCCAGACTATAAATAAGCTCAAGCTAAAGTATGATGATGTAATGTACTTTTATTTTGTACCTTTAATTTAACAGGAAGACATATTGAGACCTAGGTCTCTTTTACAAATGCACCCTGTATACACAACATAAATACACACACACACACACACACACACACACACACACACACACACACACACACACACACACAGAGAACATCAAGTTGAAATGTGTTTTGAATTTTGTTCCAGCATCATGGTGCATTAAAACTAAAAGCAGCATTGTAAACACGTCATGTACGTCACATATTTTCAATGGAAGGAGAGAAGGCAAAGAAGGGTGGGCCCATAACTTGATAACAGTGGGGAGTTGCAGTATATAGTTGCAAGGTGCACAGCAAAGCAAATCATTAAATTCCAATGCACTGCAAAGCACAGCACAACACTTCAGTGTACTGTACAGTCACCTCTGCTGGAAGCTGTTGTACTCCTGCTGCCTGCGACTTTTCACCTCAGCCAGCTCTGCCTCCTGGAAGGCTGTGTGGAAGTCATCCTGGGCCCAGACACGGGGGAACAGCACTTGGGCAAAAGGCAGGTCGATGGCAGGCTTCTTATCTGCCTCACACACACACACGTTCAGTGCCAGACGCCTGAATGAGATTAATGAAGAGCGTTGTGCACGGTTGGTAAGAGTATGGGCCAAAATAAGTCACTATTAGTGCAATGAAAACCATGCAGGTTGATTTGATTGAGTCGAATCAGGAAGTAGTTCAAAATTTGAAACGCAATGAAGAAAATTGTAATTGGACCTTGAATTTCAGTTTGGCCGAATTCAAATGGAATTGCGAAATGGAATATGTACAAAAATACATCAATTTTATCTATAGATATCTGTTTTTATATTCTTTGCATTGGATATGTCTCAATCTACCACATCCACCAATGTCACACCTCCGCATCTGCGATGAAAGGTGGCAACGCTAGAGGGTTTTTGAAAATCAGTCCTCTCACAAAAACGTCTGTAGCGTTTTATGACCCCCATAAGTGTCACACGACTCTGAAGGAAACCAGTACCCGTTTAAAACAAATAATGGAAGTATGAATGTAGTTTTTTTGTCTACCCCCCAAAAATTGGTTAAATATGTGTAAAAATTCAAATGCATATATATTTATTTATGTATTTATTTCCCGAGTTCTCTTATATCTCCTAGATTTAGGACACACTTCCAAACATTGTTTTGTATTTGTTACTTTGTGACTATCATTTTTTCCATTTATGAATGTGTTATACATGTGTTATACCATTTGCCCATATGAACTCACCCTGCCACACTTTCCTTCAGGACATATGGGATATTGTCATAACTATTCTGGACATTTTGCAGCCTCTCCTTCAGAACCTTCTGTGCCTTGTAGCTCTGGCCTGGTCCCACGTCAACAGTGGTGGTGGCCCTTCGAGTCCAGTAGCGGAGGAGGGCGAACAGTAGCAGTGGAGATAAAATGACGAGGTATGTTTTCTTCTGAACGAGGCAGCGCATCATGGACACAGTCAGACACAGATCGATGTCACTAAAGGACAGATCGGACCAATAAGACACTAGTCAGCCATGTGTTTCAGACCTGGGTTCAAATACATGGGTATTTTATTATTATTTGCTTTTGAAATACTTGTTTTCTATGTATTTGAGTCATTTCAAATAATGTGACACAAAACCACTGCTTCTATTGGAAGTATTTGAAAGTATTTTCAAATAACTTCCTATGATGGCCTTCTATTTGAAAATATGTTCAAATACCAAAACAGGCCATATGTATTTTCAAATATATGCTAATACTTTAAGTGTATTTCAAAATAAGCCTACATTCCAATATTCAACTACTGTGATTAAAAAGTATATAATAATAATATTTACTTCCTTAGGCTACTATGTTACACTTGTTTCACATGATTTGATATTGGTTTGACATTCAGTTTATTTTTCTTCACACAGTATATGGGAGATTTTGCGAACACGGGCCTTTTTGTGTCTCAGGGTTAGATTTTTAAGATAACATTTTAATTTAGATGTTTTATTTCATTACGTAGAGACTAAAATAAGCTTAAACTGTTTTTTCAGCTTTCAAAATGTTTTTATTTTTTATTTTCTAAAGCATTTCATGTCTGGATTGAACTGTTTTGCACTGTTTTTGTCCGGTCTCACATCCAGACTTTTGACAATCTTCTATGTATTACACTTACAAAAGTCTTGATAATTACAACATATTGAATGCACCTGTTTAAAAAAAGAGTCAAATAAATGGAAACTATATATATATTAGATGTGCATAAGCCATTTTCTATTTGATACTTTTTGTACACAAAATACAGCCGTCTCAAAGTATTGTGTCATTACCATCATGACAAGCAAATGACATAATAGTAACATTTTGAATAGTGACAGTGGAGCAAATGGAGGGGAATTCCAATTTTGTCAGGAAATGATAGAAAACAAATATTTATTTATTTATTGTACTTCAATACCAAATAGGCTATAATAATTAGATTTTTTAAATTATGTTTTAATTATGTGTATTTAGGATACATTGTATTCTAGCTGTTCAACTGGAGTTAGCATGCTATAATCCCTGCTATTTATGACCAAATACTGTTAAAATGTCATTCCCACTACACATCATTACCACCACATAACGAACTGTAATGCTAAGGACAGAATGTGATGGTAATGACAAAATGTATTAGTTTATACATTTTTACTTACCTTAGGACCTGAAAACAAATTACAAAATGAACACTTATTTGCTAAATAAGACCATTAAATGTTGTATTATGTTCAGGTGATTGAGTGATTTTGATGTCTATTTATGTGACTTACAATGATTAGTACTGACTTTAATTATTTATTTTAAATGTTTCTATAAGATGCTCCATAAATCAACCAAGGAGAGGACAAGGACATACACTACATATACAAAAGTATGTGGATACCCCTTCAAATTAGTGGATCAAATTAGCGGATTCGGCTATTTCAGCCACACCGTTGCTGAAAGGTGTATAAAATCGAGCACACAGCTATGCAATCTCCATAGACAAACATTGGTAGTAGAATGGTCCACACCGAAGAGCTCAGTGACTTTCAACGTGGCACCGTCATAGGATGCCATCTTTCCAAAGTCAGTTCGTCAAATTTCTGCCCTGCTAAACCTGCCCCGGTCAACTGTAAGTGCTGTTATTGTGAAGTGGAAACGTCTAGGAGCAACAACGGCTCATCCACTAAGTGGTAGGCCACACAAGTTCACAGAACGGAACTGCTGAGTGCTGAAGCGTGTAGTCCATAAAAATCATCTGTCCTACATTTCGTAGAGAAGGAACAATGGTCTGGGGCTGTAATTTCATGGTTCGGGCCCATTAGTTCTAGTGAAGGGAAATCTTAACGCTACAGCTTACAATGACATTCTAGATGATTCTGTGCTTCCAACTTTGTAGCAACAGTTTTGGGGAAGGCCCTTTACTGTTTCAGCATGACAATACCCCCATGCACAAAGCCAGATCCATACAGAAATGGTTTGTTGAGATCGGTGTGGAAGAACTTGACTGGCCTGCACAGAGCCCTGACCTCAACCTCATTGAACACCTTTGGGATGAATTAGAAGGAATGGTCTGTTCTATATCTTCACTAAAAATTCAACATGTACAACAATGACATTAAAATGTTTATTTTTGAGGCAAATGTGTATTAAATTACAATTGATATTGATGATTTTTCCCATATGTGAACCTTATATGCTAGTTCTTAAGATCATTTCTAAAGTAATGTAACATATTACGATTTTGATGTGGTAAATACATTTCTACGTTTCTGAGCATCATCAAGGCATTTATGGACATTTAGACATGACAATGATGAATGCATATAATTAAGAAAAATTCAAAATAGTAAAAAAAATACATGTTAAATGTTATATAATGTTATATTTCTGTAATTTCCTTTAAAACTAAAAAAGCTAATTTTATGACTTGGTGGTAATGACATTTCCCCTCAGGTATTTGAGGAAACCGATAAAAATCTTGATATTTTTAAATAGTATGGTCTCAGCCACTATTAGATCTTGTTTCCGGACAGAGTAAATCAAATATTCAGATAGATAAAAAGCAGTTTCATTTTCCAAAACATTGAACATCCAAAAGTGCGCGTCTTTGCAAAATCAACCATACAGAAACAGGATATAGCTAACATTCCACTCCTTGTACTCTTTGTCACATGCCAAAGATCGTTAGCGTGACAGGGGTAGCAAGGAGTGGCATGATAGCTAAACAGACTGGTACCTATACCTATGAGCCGTTCCGGCTCAAGGCTACTTACTTAAATGCTTAAACAGAGCTTAGCCTAAATACTGTTTTACCTGCATGTGCCCACTCTGTTCAGTTAATTTGCTATTTTATTATATTCTGTTTTAGAGCTTGACTGAATAAAGATCTGTGGATTACACAGACATTGTCTTCTCAGAAATAATGTCACCTGACATTAACGGTCACTAATATTTGTATCAGAAATAAAATGTCACTGGTGTTGTCACTTCTAATGGGAAAGGGTCATCATATTTTACAGGGAATGATAGGACTTGCCTATCTTAGGTCTTCGATACATATATAGTATGACATTGGCAGTGTCAACGTGACATTAAGATTCAAACGAGAGCTGTGCCGTAGGCTATTACAGATAACACATGTAGTTTGTATAGTGGACTAGAAGAGAGTCAGTATGCACCCAAATATAACACTTGAATGTTGGCCTATCTACACTCAAACACACGCATATAGGCATAATGGAACAAAACATGCAATTTAATCTTATTGTAATAATAGTCGTGGTCAATGTTTAAACAACTGGTCAAATTTAGTTGATCAATTGTTAATCAAGATAAAATAAAATAAATAAGTATTATCTTACAGTGTGACAGGAGAGAAAGTTATTTGTCCAATATCGGCTCAATAACCACTTATCCATCCAGTTTTTATGCGAGTGAAGTCATCCCATATGTAAAAAAAAAAAAATCTAAAAAACATGACGGCTGCGACTATGTTTGTTCGTTCGAAATGCGGAGATCTTTTGCTATCGGTTAAACTAATTATGCAACCAACTGCGGGGGAAACGCCTTTATGAGCAAATATTGATATAATAACCATAATATCGAAGTAAAATTGAAGTCACGCTATGATATATTGTGTGGTCCTCCCTCTACGACTTGGGAAACCATGCAGTTTATTCATGAAATAATTTATAATGAACTTCACAGGGTGTTGAAAGTGCACGGTGATCTTGATGATCCTTTCCAATAGCCTAAACATCGAGGGTCTGATTCTTGTGACATGATAATCGATTATTGACAGCTTTGACAAATAAAAATCGCTCTTATCTATAATTATTTATTCTTGTAGATCAGCCTACACGCACTGTATCTACCAGCTGTTGCCTAGAGAGCACATAAACATTTCTTATTTAGTGCAACATAAAACAAACTATCCGTAGAGTTGAAAATGTAACGCAAACACATTGAACGCCGCAAAAAGGAATGTACATATTTAAAGTAGCATAGTCTAATAATCTAAAGTGTTAGCATCGAATAGGCACACTTCGATAATTCAGATGTAGTAGAAACGTACCTGTCAAAATAGTTTCATTTAGCGCGCTGCTGTCACAGTTTGAGGTGCGTGCCCTTTCAAGTATAGTTGTAGTAGGCATTCTGCTGAAAGTCATCTCCTGCCACTTTCTATTGGTGTCCATGATGTGCTCAGAGCTTTAAATAGCCTACCATAAATACATACTTGCAAATTAATGAATGTGAAATAAAGTTAACTATAGGCCTAGTCATATTCAAAATGTAGAAATTCCATAAAATGTCATGTAAGCCTAGGCTATTCGCAGTCAAATAATGCGCTCAGCAAAACTCAGGTCAGTAGGTTGCTATGGACCGCCTAAATCCGCCTTGATATCCACTATAAACTCTGAAAGCACGAGTTTCATTCCTACACCTAAATTGACACAGTTGTACTCAGAAGTTTACATACACTTAGGTTGGAGTAATTAAAACTCGTTTTTCAACCACTCCTCAAATGTCTTGTTAGCAAACTTTCGTTTTGGCAAGTCGGTTAGGACATCTACTTTGTGCATGACACAAGTAATTTTTCCAACAAATGTTTACAGACAGATTATTTAATTTATAATTCATTGTATCACAACTCCAGTGGGTCAGAAGTTTACATACACTAAGTTGACTATGCCTTTATGTTAAGGGATTTTTATGAATAATGACTAAATTATGTATACATTTCAATCAGAACTATAACTAAACAGAATACTACTATGTTACTGTATGGATGTATGAATCTTATCATAATTATAATACTGAATGTAATGTGTGTAGTTTTCGTCAAGAATTATAAGGACTTTCTGTTCCTGGTTAGAAACGAATGGAGCTATTGTCAGACGGGCTGGAATGCTGTGTTCCTTACAGGACATCCTGTCTCTACCCAGAGAGGGGAGAGACCTTGGGCTTGTAGTAGATTGTTTAACAAGTGGCAGACAATGTGGGAAGGCTTGTGAACTATATTGCCATTGTATCGGAGAGAAGGAGGAGCAGCATTCAAAACGCTATGAGGAAATGTGATATAAACCAATGTACATTGTATTATGATCAGTACTCTCGAGAATAAACGCTATTGATTGATTTGGAGACTGGTCTCTGTCCATTTTATGCAAATAAGTATCTTACAAATTCTTAGAAATGGGCAGAGTGTTTTAATTGAATTGGTTGATGAACATATAGGAATACAATTCCTGTAACACTTTAAACAGCTTGGAAAATTCCAGAAAATTATGTTAAGGCTTTAGAAGCTTCTGATAGGCTATTTGACATAATTTGAGTCAATTGGAGGTGTACCTGTGGATGTATTTCAAGGCCTACCTTCAAACTTTGAAATCAGCCAAGACCTCAGGAAAAAAATTGTAGACCTCCACAAGTATGGTTCATCCTTGGGTGCAATTTCCAAATGCCTGAAGGTACCACGATCATCTGTACAAACAATAGCACACAAGTATAGAACACCATGGGACCACACAGCTGTCATACCGCTCAGGAAGGAGACACATTCTCTGGTGGCGGCTAATAGTGGCGGCTTCCCTGTTCCATCCACTGCTGCCCCCTGGACACTATGATCACTTGGCTACATAGCTGATGCCTGCTGGACTGTCCATTAATCACGGTACTCCATTCTGTTTATTTATTTTTTTATCTGTCGGCCCCAGCCGCAAACTCAGGCTCTGTGTGTAGTTAATCCGACCCCCTCTGCCTGGTCATCGCCATTTTACCTGCTGTTGTTGTGTTAGCTGACTAGCTGTTGTTGTCTCACCTGTTGTTTTAGCAAGCTCTCCCAATCAAGACCTGCGATTACTTTATGCCTTGCTGGTTGTCTCTCTCAAATATCAATATGCCTTGTATACTGTTGTTCAGGTTAGTTATCATTGTTTTAGTTTACAATGGAGCCCCTAGTTCCACTCCTCACACCTCTGATACCTCCTTTGTCCCACCTCCCACACATGCGGTGACCTCACCCATTATAACCAGTATGTCCAGAGATACAACCTCTCTTATCATCACCCAGTGCCTGGGCTTACCTCCGCTGTACCCGCACCCCACCATACCCCTGTCTGCACATTATGCCCTGAATATATTCTACCACGCCCACAAATCTGCTCCTTTTATTCCTTGTCCCCAACGCTTTAGGCAACCAGTTTTGATAGTCTTTAGCTGCACCCTCATCCTACTCCTCCTCTGTTCCTCGGGTGATGTGGAGGTAAACCCAGGCCCTGCATGTCCCCAGGCACCCTCATTTGTTGACTTCTGTGATCGAAAAAGCCTTGGTTTCATGCATGTCAACATCAGAAGCCTCCTCCCTAAGTTTGTTTTACTCACTGCTTTAGCACACTCTGCCAACCCTGATGTCCTTGCCGTGTCTGAATCCTGGCTTAGGAAGGCCACCAAAAATTCAGAGATTTCCATACCCAACTATAACACTTTCCGTCAAGATAGAACTGCCAAAGGGGGAGGAGTTGCAATCTACTGCAGAGATAGCCTGCAAAGTTCTGTCATACTTTCCAGGTCTATGCCCAAACAGTGCGAACTTCTCATTTTAAAAATTAATCTCTCCAGAAATAAGTCTCCCACTCTTGCCGCCTGCTACCGACGCCCCTCAGCTCCCAGCTGTGCCCTGGACACCATCTGTGAATTGATTGCCCCCATCTTGCTTCAGAGTTTGTTCTGTTAGGTGACCTAAACTGGGATATGCTTAACACGCCGACAGTCCTACAATCTAAGCTAGATGCCCTCAATCTCACACAAATCATCAAGGAACCCACCAGGTACAACCCTAAATCCGTAAACATGGGCACCCTACTTGACATTATCCTGACCAACTTGCCCTCCAAATACACCTCTGCTGGCTTCAATCAGGATCTCAGCGATCACTGCCTCATTGCCTGTATCTGCTACGTGTCCGCGGTCAAACGACCACCCCTCATCACTGTCAAACGCTCCCTAAAACACTTCTGCGAGCAGGCCTTTCTAATCGACCTGGCCCGGGTATCCTGGAAGGATATTGACCTCATCCCCTCAGTTGAGGATGCCTGGTCATCCTTTAAAAGTAACTTCCTCACCATCTTAGACAAGCATACTCCGTTCAAAAAATGCAGAACTAAGAACAGATATAGCCCTTGGTTCACTCCAGACCTGACTGCCCTCGACCAGCACAAAACCATCCTGTGACAAACTGCAATAGCATCAAATAGTCCCCGCGATATGCAACTGTTCAGGGAAGTCAAGAACCAATATACGCAGTCAGTCAGGAAAGCAAAGGCCAGCTTTTTCAAGCAGAAATTTGCATCCTGTAACTCTAACTCCAAACAGTTCTGGGACACTGTAAAGTCCATGGAGAACAAGAGCACCTCCTCCCAGCTGCCCACTGCACTGAGGCTAGGTAACACGGTCACCACCGATAAATCCGTGATAATCGAAAACTTCAACAAGCATTTCTCAACGGCTGGCATTGCCTTCCTCCTGGCTACTCCAACTTCGGCCAACAGCCCCCACCCCCTGCAGCTACTCGCCCACGCCTCCCCAGCTTCTCCTTTACCCAAATCCAGATAGCAGATGTTCTGAAAGAGCTACAAAACCTGGACCCATACAAATCAGCTGGGCTTGACAATCTGGACCCTCTATTTCTGAAACTGTCCGCCGCCATTGTCGCAACCCCTATTACCAGCCTGTTCAACCCCTATTACCAGCCTGTTCAACCTCTCCTTCGTATCATCTGAGAACCCCAAGGATTGGAAAGCTGCCGTGGTCATCCCCCTCTTCAAAGGGGGAGACACCCTGAACCCAAACTGTTACAGACCTATATCCATCCTGCCCTGCCTATCTTAGGTCTTCGATAGCCAAGTCAACAAACATATCACTGACCATCTCGAATCCCACCGTACCTTCTCCACTGTGCAATCCGGTTTCCTCAGCCATGCTCAAGGTACTAAACGATATCATAACCGCCATCGATAAAAGACAGTACTGTGCAGCCGTCTTCATCGACCTGGCCAAGGCTTTCGACTCTGTCAATCACCATATTCTTATTGGCAGACTCAGTAGCCTCGGTTTTTCTAATGACTGCCTTGCCTGAATCACTAACTACTTTGCAGACAGAGTTCAGTGTGTCAAATCGGAGGGCATGTTGTCCGGTCCTCTGGCAGTCTCTATGGGGGTACCACGGGGCTCAATTCTCAGGGTGACTCTTTTCTCTGTATATATCAATGATGTTGCTCTTGCTGCGGACGATTCCCTGATCCACCTCTACACAGACGACACCATTCTGTATACTTCTGGCCCTTCCTTGGACACTGTGCTATCTAACCTCCAAACGAGTTTCAATGCAATACAACACTCCTTCCGTGGCCTCCAACTGCTCTTAAACGCTAGTAAAACCAAATGCATGCTTTTCAACCGTTCGCTGCCTGCACCCGCACGCCCGACTAGCATCACCATCCTGGATGGTTCCGACCTAGAATATGTAGACATCTATAAGTACCTAGGTGTCTGGCTAGACTGCAAACTCTCCTTCCAGACTCATATCAAACATCTCCAATCCAAAATCAAATCTAGAGTCAGCTTTCTACCCTAGTAAAACTTACCCTAGTAAAACTGACTATCCCACCGATCCTCGACTTCGGCGATGTCATCTACAAAATAGCTTCCAATACTCTACTCAGCAAACTGGATGCAGTCTATCACAGTGCCATCCGTTTTGTCACTAAAGCACCTTATACCACCCACCACTGCAACCTGTATGCTCTAGTCGGCTGGCCCTCGCTACATGTTCGTCGCCAGACCCACTGGCTCCAGGTCATCTACAAGTCTATGCTAGGTAAAGCTCTGCCTTATCTCAGTTCACTGGTCACGATGGCAACACCCACCCGTAGCACGCGCTCCAGCAGGTGTATCTCACTGATCATCCCTAAAGCCAAAACCTAATTTGGCCGCCTTTCCTTCCAGTTCTCTGCTGCCTGCGACTGGAACGAATTGCAAAAATCTCTGCAGTTGGAGACTTTTATCTCCCTCACCAACTTTAAACATCTGCTATCTGAGCAGCTAATCGATCGCTGCAGCTGTACATAGTCCATCGGTATATAGCCCACCCAATTTACCTACCTCAGCCCCATACTGTTTTTATTTTATTTACTCTTCTGCTCTTTTGCACACCAGTATCTCTACCTGCACATGTTCATCTGATCATTTATCACTCCAGTGTTAATCTGCTAAATTGTAATTATTCATTCCTATGGCCTATTTATTGCCTACCTCCTCGTGCCTTTTGCACACAATGTATATAGATTATTCTTTTTTTTTCTTGTTTATTGTTTATTGTTTACTCCATGTGTAACTCTGTGTTGTTGTCTGTTCACACTGCTATGCTTTATCCTGGCCAGGTCGCAGTTTCAAATGAGAACTTGTTCTCAACTAGCCTACCTGGTTAAATAAAGGTGAAATATATATATATATTTTTTAAATAAGTCCTATATCGACATAACATGAAAGGCCGCTCAACAAGGAAGAACCCACTGCTCCAAAACCAAAATAAAAAGAGCCTACTTTTTTTTGGAAAACTCGGACTGTTTGGCCATAATGACCATCGTTATGTTTGGAGGAAAAAGGGGGAGGCTTGCAAGTCAAAGAACACCATCCCAACCGTGAAGCACGGGGTTGGCAGCATCATGCTGTGGGGGTGCTTTGCTGCAGGAGGGACTGGTGCACTTTCAAAATGGATAGCATCATGAGGAAGGGAATCAGAATGCACTCCCAGGAATCTCAGTTCCACAATAAAAAAATAAATTTAAAAAATATACTATACTTCGTTTGACATGTTTCCACGAATTGTAATATAACTTTTTGAACTTTTTGTCTGAACTGTTCCCTGGACTTGCCCGCGCCGCGTGAGTTTGGATTTGTTTACTAATCGCGCTAACAAAAGGAGATATTTGGACATAAATGATGGACTTTATCAAAAACAAACATTTATTGTGGAACTGAGATTCCTGGGAGTGCATTCTGATGAAGATCATTACATTTATATTTAAGTCATTTAGCAGACGCTCTTATCCAGAGCGACTTACAAATTGGTGCATTCACCTTATGACATCCAGTGGAGCAGCCACTTTACAATAGTGCATCTAAATATTTTAAGGGGGGGGGTGAGAAGGATTACTTTATCCTATCCTAGGTATTCCTTAAAGAGGTGGGGTTTCAGGTGTCTCCGGGCATCATCAACGGTAAGTGAATATTTATAATCCTATTTCTGACTTCTGTTGACTCCACAACATGGCGGGTATCTGTATGGCTTGTTTTGTTGTCTGAGCGCTGTACTCAGATTATTGCATGGTGTGCTTTTTCCTTAAAGTTTTTTTGAAATCTGACACAGCGGTTGCATTGAGGAGAAGTGGATCTAAAATTATTTGCATAACAGTTGTATCTTTTATCAATGTTTATTATGAGTATATGAGTACATCACCAGATGTTGTGGAACTACTGAACATATAACGTGCCAATGTAAACTGAGATTTTTGGGAAGATCATCAAAGGTTAGTGATTAATTTTATCTCTATTTCTGCTTTTTGTGACTTCTCTTTTTGGCTGGAAAAATGGCTGTGTTTTTCTGTGACTAGGTACTGACCTAACATAATCGTTTCGCGTTCTTTCATCTTAAAGCCTTTTTGAAACCGGACACTGTGGTGGGATTAACAACAAGTTTAACTGTAAAATGGTGTAAAATACTTAAATGTTTGAGGAATTGTAATTATGAGATTTCTGTTGTTTGAATTTGGCGCCCTGCACTTTCACTGGCTGTTGTCATATCGATCCCGGTAGCGGAATCTAAGCCATAAGAAGCTGTTAAGGCAAGGGCTGATTTCAAGGTTTTACTGCTAACCTACAAAGCATTACATGGGCTTGCTCCTACCTATCTTTCCGATTTGGTCTTGCCGTACATACCTACATGTACGCTACAGTCACAAGACACAGGCCTCCTAACTGTCCCTAGAATTTCTAAGCAAACAGCTGGAGACAGGGCTTTCAGAGCTCCATTTTTATGGAATGGTCTGCCTACCCATGTGACAGACACAGACTCGGTCTCAACCTTTAAGTCTTTATTGAAGACTCATCTCTTCAGTAGGTACTATAATTGAGTGTAGTCTTGCCCAGGAGTGTGAAGGTGAACGGAAAGGCACTGGAGCAACTAACCGCCTTTGCTGTCTCTGCCTGGCCGGCTCCCCTCTCTCCACTGGGATTCTCTGCCTCTAACCCTATTGCAGGGGCTGAGTCACTGGCTTACTGGTGCTCTTCCATGTCATCCCTCGGAGGGGTGCATCACTTGGGTGAGTTGAGTCACTGACGTGATCCTCCCGTCCGGGTTGGCGCCCCCCCCTTGGGTTGTGCCGTGGCAGAGATCTTTGTGGGCTATACTCGACCTTGTCTCAGGATGGTAAGTTGGTGGTTAAACATATCCCTCTAGTGGTGTGGGGGCTGTGCTTTGGGTTATATCCTGCCTGTTTGGCCCTGTCCGGGGGATTGTTGGATGGGGCCACAGTGTCTCCCAACCCCTCCTGTCTTAGCATCCAGTATTGATGCTGCAGTAGATTATATGTCGGCGGGCTAGGGTCAGTCTGTGATCACTGGAGTATTTCTCCTGTCTTATCCTGTGTCCTGGGTTAATTTAAGTATGCTCTCTCTAATTCTCTCTCTCTTTCTCTCTTTCTTTCATTCTTTCTCTGTCGGCTATGAAAAGCCAACTGACATTTACTCCTGTTGCACCCTCTACAACCACTGTGATTATTATTATTTGAGCCTGCTAGTCATCTATGAACATTTGAACATCTTGGCCATGTTCTGTTATAATCTCCACCCGGCACAGCCAGACGAGGACTGGCCATCCCTCATAGCCTGGTTCCTCTCTAGGTTTCTTTCTAGGTTCTGGTTTTTCTAGGGAATTTTTCCTAGCCACGGTGCTTCTACACCTGCATTGCTTGCTGTTTGGGGTTTTAGGCTAGGTTTCTGTACAGCACTTTAAGATATCAGCTGATGTAAGAATGGCTTTATAAATAAATGTGATTTTGATTTGAGTTGACTCAGTTATGCCAGCTCTGTCAGGAGGAATGGGCCAAAATGCACCCAACTTATTGTGGGAAGCTTGTAGAAGGCTACCTGAAAGGTTTGACCCAAGTTAAACAATTTAATGGCAATGCTACCAAATACTAATTGAGTGTATACAAACTTCTGACCCACTGGGAATGTGATGAAAGAAACAAAAGCTGAAATAAATCATTCTCTACTATTATTCTGGCATTTCATATTCTTAAAATAAAGTGGTGATCCAAACTGACCTAAAATGGGGAATTTTTTACTAGGATTAAATGTCAGGAATTGTGAAAAACTGAGTTTAAATGTATTTGGCTAAGGTGTATGTAAACTTCCGACTTCAACTGTACCTGGACTTCAGCGTCTGAGCAGACAGAGCACCATAGCACATATTGTTAATGATTTATTCAGTTGTGGTATTTGCACTCATATTACGCCTACGTTAACTGTATGATAGTGTATTATGTAGCATGGGCGTACAAGTATGTTTAACTAACATTTGCTCCTTGTACTCCATGCACCAAAGATGTTTAGCATGACAAGGAGTGGCAAAACACTGTAGCTGAACAGACTAGTACCCAGAATGCATTATTGTACATGACCTTTTGCAAGGATTTGCTAAACATGTTTATAATCTGAAAACTGGCAACTCAGAATGGCATGCTTTGAAATATTTAATTTGAGGGAGAGCATTTACCTCCATGATAATAATAATTGATTGAATACATTTAAAAAAAAAATCCGGTCTCGAATTCATTACCTGCTAATTCACATTTGTATTGTTCCTTTTACTCTTATCAGACAATACTTGACCTTCAATCAGTAAAAGATTTGAAACTTTATAGGTTTAATGTGGCCTTATCAAGACTCCAGAAAACAAGGATTTGGGGGCATTAAGGTTATCTACATAGACAATAAGAAACCTTACTTTGCTAGGGGGGCATCTAGTGTCCAAAATTGATATGGACTCAACCAGCATGTTCTGCATTTAAAAAAACCCCACATACATACACCCACATTTACTGTAAAAGGTTTCAATAAATGTTATTAGCATATATGTAATTTATTTAGTCATATTTTAAAGGGTTTTGTACCTTGACCTCCTCACATGGCATGTATTGGTTAATATTTAACAGAGATTGTGCCTCAATTGTGTGAGTGCGTGCACACATGCGCGAGTGTCTGATAGAACAAGATTTTCTAATCTCGGTCCACATTGACTAGCCAGCCACGGCCTGTTTGCTGTCCCTTCACACTATATTAGTCTAGAAGCCTATTACTTTAAAAACAATATCAGATATGCAAAGTGGAGGCTTTTGAACTGAGAGGGACATGCTGGGAAAAAACTATTGATAAAGGCATGCACAGTGAACAGGTTTTCCATTCATTTTAATCAATGAAATACCTACATTTATTCAGAAGAATATGAATTGTAATACTATCACGAACCTGCTCGAAGCCCGTAACAAAAAGGGAGACAACGTGGAGATAAGGAATAACCAAATATATTTGTTAACTAAGGTAACCTAAATGCAATTAACAATGGTGTGTGTAATCAGTAGTGTAAGTGAGTGAGTGTTTACATGCATAAATGTGATAATGCGGGGTGTTGAAAGGTGCCGAAACAAACAAACAAAATGCCACAAAAAAATACCACAACAAAATCTATGAAGGTGTCTGCATGGAGAGAGTCTCCCCAATGAATGTGGGAGAGGTCTATTTATCCTGGCAGACACCGGGCCCAGGTGTTTCCCATGTAGCTGACAACCCTCCTGGCTCTGCCCACCGGCATCATAATAAGAAAACCAGAGCAAAGAGAGAGAATACGGCAGACAGAGTTGGAGGGTCATCACAATACTTTAACGAGATTAGTAGCCTAAATATCTTTATAGGTCTATGTGACTGCAGTTATAACTAGGCCTTTATAACCTACTCAGAACTTCTGGGTAAATAACTGCAGCCTGGTAGTATTAGTTATAACTGCAGTCACATAGGCCTATAAAGATACGTAGTGTAGGCTACTAATCTCGTTAAAGTATTTAAAAGTAATATTCTTCTAAATAAATGTTGGTATTTCATTCATTCAAATTACTAGAAAACTTGTGTGAAGCGTTTTACTGTTTTGAATTGTTAGATACTACTGCACTGTTGGAGCTAGGAACACAAGCATTTAGTTAGATATTACTGCACTGTTGGAGCTAGGAACACAAGCATTTAGTTAGATACTACTGCACTGTTGGAGCTAGGAACACAAGCATTTAGTTAGATATTACTGCACTGTTGGAGCTAGGAACACAAGCATTTAGTTAGATATTACTGCACTGTTGGAGCTAGGAACACAAGCATTTAGTTAGATACTACTGCACTGTTGGAGCTAGGAACACAAGCATTTAGTTAGATATTACTGCACTGTTGGAGCTAGGAACACAAGCATTTAGTTAGATATTACTGCACTGTTGGAGCTAGGAACACAAGCATTTAGTTAGATATTACTGCACTGTTGGAGCTAGGAACACAAGCATTTAGTTAGATATTACTGCACTGTTGGAGCTAGGAACACAAGCATTTAGTTAGATATTACTGCACTGTTGGAGCTAGGAACACAAGCATTTAGTTAGATACTACTGCACTGTTGGAGCTAGGAACACAAGCATTTAGTTAGATATTACTGCACTGTTGGAGCTAGGAACACAAGCATTTAGTTAGATATTACTGCACTGTTGGAGCTAGGAACACAAGCATTTAGTTAGATATTACTGCACTGTTGGAGCTAGGAACACAAGCATTTAGTTAGATACTACTGCACTGTTGGAGCTAGGAACACAAGCATTTAGTTAGATATTACTGCACTGTTGGAGCTAGGAACACAAGCATGTAGTTAGATATTACTGCACTGTTGGAGCTAGGAACACAAGGAACACAAGCATTTAGTTAGATATTACTGCACTGTTGGAGCTAGGAACACAAGCATTTAGTTAGATATTACTGCACTGTTGGAGCTAGGAACACAAGCATTTTGCTACACCTGCAATAACATCTGATAAATATGTGTATGTGACCAATAACATTTTATTGGATTTTATTTTTCAGTTGCTTCCTGCATCCTGGATGCATCCTGCATTTTAGGCGTATCTTTGTATCTCTATTATTTTATCAGATCTGGAACGCACCCAATATACTCAATAGTATTTGTTTTTGTACTGTTTTTGGTTTGAACAATGTGACGCGCAGATTCACTGATCTACAAATTATCATGCATTGCGAACAAGGTGATGCGCAGATTCACTGATCTGCAAATGATTGTCCACTGCGAAATAACTAACCTGTAAATAGTTTTTTTACGCGATCTGTACCGAGGCTGCAAAAATCTGTAATTCTGCGCAGCGTCTCACACATTTTGATCCTCTCAATCTAGGAGCGTGGTTTCGGGAAGGAGGCGGGCTCTTAGGTCAAACGCCGCGGTTTCGGAGATTACACTGTAATGCTTAAAAACGTGGATTTTTACAGTGACGTTAGTCATGCTGTCGTTAATTTTATGAGCGGTTGTGTACATAGAGAGCTTTACAAACTTCAATACTAGACTGACCCACTGTGTGATGGTGTAACGTCGTCCTTTAGTCTCGAAATTCATCAATTCATTGTAGGCTAGGTTGCACTCTCAATGTGGAGGTTGCTTTCCATATTCTCGTCAACAAACTCTGGTCAACAAACACAGGTAATTATTATATTTTGGGACACAATAACTGATGATAAAATGTATTGACGGGGAAAGATGATCGCGGTAACACGCGTGCGTCACTGTTATGTTGTCGTGGTGGTCTCTGTAACATTGTATCAATTTATCTTCTCCAGTTATTAGGACTAGTCCAGATTCTCACCCACCAGGAGATTAAGGCTAGGGAAGATACGGGGTAGCTTGCAAACTGTACTATACAATGTTACCATTGTGTTTAGACATGTTTTTCAGTGCAGTACAGCAGGCAGCAGAGGGGGTACAGACAGTGTAACCTAGTCTGTCTGTTAAGGGGTTATATAAGCTTGGCCTATTTAGTGTAAATAATTAACTTCCTGGTCCATGATTAGAGGTCTTTAACCTCCATATGTGTTAAAGTGAGTTTGTTTATCTGAAAACTATGGTGGCAAGGGTCTCTGTAGTTCCATTGCACGCCTGAAATGTCTTTTGAAATTTAACTTCTAGTCAATGGACCGGATTCTAGTAAACTGGCCACTCCTGTTTGCGCTTTCACTCTTGTAGTTTCACTCTCATCTAAAATAAATTAATCCAACAAGAACATATACCTGGGTGATAAGATTGCATTGCTATCGGCCAACTGGTTTCTCTAGACAAAGTCTACAGAAGAGCAAGGTTCCTGACACACCTCCAGTGTGTCCTTTCACAGGTAGTTGGGCTGAGCTGTCATGGTTCATGCAAAACAAGTAATTTACTACTTAAAGGGCAGTTCCGCTACTTTTCAACAATTCATTATCTTCAGCACAATACCAGTTTATACATATGTGAACATTTTGCATTTCTATGATCTGTGTTTAAAAAGATAAGAAGGAAGTTCCTAAAATAATTATTCCCTGAGACATCACAGAGCAGGGTTAAAAGTAAGAAAATCACTGAAAATCACACAGAGGTTTTTGGATATAAAGAGGGACTTTATCGAACAAAACAAACATTTATTGAGTAAATGGGAGTCTTGTGAGTGCAACCATATGAAGATCATCAAAGGTAAGTTATTCATTTTATCGCTATTTCTGACTTGTGTAACTCCTCTACTTGACTGGTAACTGTTTGTAATGATTTGTCTGCTGGGCGCCGTTCTCAGATAATCGCATGGTATGCTTTCGCCGTAAAGCCTTTTTGAAATCTGACACCGTGGTTGGATTAACAAGAAGTTAATCTTTAAACCGATGACACTTGTATGTTTTATGAATGTTTATAATGAGTATTTCTGTTTTTGAATTTGGCGCTCTGCAATTTCACTGGATGTTGGCCAGGTGGGACTGTCCCACAGACCCTAGTGAGGTTAAACTTTTGATGATGTCATCAGGTAAAACTTTTTAATTATAATTTTTTTCTACAAAATTTAGAAATGTACCATTTTCACATACTTTATGTGCATACTGGCATTGTGCTGAAGATTTTGAAAATTAGGTTTAAAAGTGGTGGAGTTGTCCTTTAAATCATTCAGACGTTTATGATTAACGATCAGTTGGTTTCTGGCTACTTGAAAGAAACTATTTTTGAAATGGTTGCTTCTAGGTGGCTATCTTGTCTGCCTATTCATCCCTACTGTTCTCTTTCAATCTCAGACAGAGATGCTGTGATCAAAGTGACAAGGAGGAACTACTAGAGACGAGGAGAGGGAGGGAGGAGGTCACCATGAAAGGCTTGAGTGGCTCCAGATGCTGCTTCTACATAGGTTTCTTAGTGGGAACCCTGAGCCTGTACTTCCTGCGCCAGGTGGGTTAAAGTGAAATGGAAACACTAGGTCTCAGAACACCAGCTAACTGTAACTGTAAATCGCCATATTGGCATTGTTGCATCATCTGTAGGAGAGTTTTGGAATTCCTGAATTTATTGAGACCATGACCTCTGCGTACATTAATGAGCATTATTTTCTGGTGTCAAACCATAAATTAAGACATAATACATATTTTGAAAGCTGAGAAACAGCCCTTTCAAACGATACAACATGCAATACAGATGTAGGATCTTAATTTGAGCTAGTTTGCTACAGCAGGAAATTTGAATTATGTGGATTATAATTAATTGCCACATTTTACATTAGGGCAAATCAAGTCTGAATGTTTTAAGTGGAAATTACACACGTTAGAAGCCCTTTTAAACGTTGAATACACTACAAGTTTGCAGGAAAATTCTCATAAACCAAAGTGATCAAACTAAGATCCTACATATCTAGCACCACATCAATCAAAAGGTAATCAGTCAAGAAAAAACACCTGTGAAAATGCGTAATTTATATGCTTTCCCCCAAACAACTGCCATTTACACAACTCCCTAATGAATATAAAGAAAAAAGCATATTGATAATTTGAAATCATGATAGTGATAGCTTTTACTGTGACTGAGTTACAGTCGTTTCACTGACTTGTTACTCTATTATTGCACTGTACATGCAACTTATTATGTGACATGTTAAGCACATTTTAACTCCTGAATATATTTAGGCTTGCCATAAAAAAGGGGTTGAATAAATAATTGACTCAAGACATTTCAGGTGTTTAATTTTTAATTAGTAAAACATTCTAAAAACACAATTCCACTATATCGAGATATGTAGCTATGTAGTTAGCTAGCTAGCTATATAGGGATGATACATTTTACAGGTAAAATAGCAATCCTACAGCAGCCCTCTCTTCTGTATGACTGGCTAGCTAGCAAGCTAGCTTCATATCTTCAACTGAATTAGTAGCCAGTTCATTTTATCTAGGTCTAGCTCATACCTAATGAAAAATGCTCTTCAAAATGTCAAGTATGAGTATTTTATTTTGTACAGTTATCAATGAAAACATTTACATCAAAAAGACAAGAGAAAAGCTAAATCAATTAGGCTAGCTAGCTACCTTGCCTGGTTTTATCTGATTGTCTACTCGGCTTGTTATCAACATTTCATTTCACACTTAAATTGGAAATGTAACTATTATAATTACCAACATAAAAACAAATTGTTTACAGTTTCTTAAATTTAATTGTCTTGATCTAAATGACAGCGCATTTGAAGTTGAGAAACCTTTCAGGTCCACTAGAAGCAAGGCGCCTCCTGGTGGCACTTCAACATAGCACTACCCATACCTCTAAGAAACATTGTCCAAGATCAGAAGACAAAAAATAAAGATGTTTGTGTTACAAGCCCATATTTAGTATTAGTGGATTGAATACATCTCTTTGTTTAGCTTTACTTCCAGAAGTGTTTCCGATATCTAGTGGCCCTATAGCCCTGTAATTAGTTTTCATGTAGCCCTATACAGCTGTAATTACTATTCAAGTAGCCTTAGCTACAGTTGAAGTCGGAGGTTTACATACACCTTAGCCAAATATATTTAAACTCAGTTTTTCACAATTCCTGACATTTAATCCTAGTAAAAATTCCCTGTTTTAGGTCAGTTAGGATCACCACTTTATTTTAAGAATGTGAAACATCAGAATAATAGCAGAGAATGATTTATTTCAGCTTTTATTTCTTTCATCACATTTTCAGTGGGTCAGAAGTTCACATACACTCAATTAGTATTTGGTAGCATTGCCTTTAAATTGTTTAACTTGGGTCAAATGATTCAGGTAGCCTTCCACAAGCTTCCCACAATAAGTTGGGTGAATTTCAGCCCATTCCTCCTGACAGAGCTGGTGTAACTGAGTCAGGTTTGTAGGCCTCCTTGCTCGCACACGCTTTTTCAGTTTTGCCCACAAATTTCCTATCGGTTTGAGGTCAGGGCATTGTGATGGCCACTCCAATACCTTGACTTACTTGTCCTTAAGCCATTTTGCCACAACCTTGGACATATGCTTGGGGTCATTGTCCATTTGGAAGACCCATTTGCGACCAAGCTTTAACTTCCTAACTGATGTCTTGAGGTGTTGCTTCAATATATCCATATAATTTTCCTCCCTTATGATGCCATCTATTTTGTGAAAGTGCACCAGTCCCTCCTGCAGCAAAGCACCCCCACAACATGATGCTGCCACCCCCGTGCTTCACGGTTGGGATGGCGTTCTTAGGCTTACAAGCCTTCCCCCTTTTTACTCCAAAAATAGTGATGGTCATTACGGCCAAACAGTTCTATTTTTGTTTCATCAAGACCAGAGGACATTTCTCCAAAAAGTACGATCTTTGTCCCCATGTGCAGTTGCAAACTATAGTCTGGCTTTTTTATGGTGGTTTTGGAGCAGTGGCTTCTTCCTTGCTGAGTGGCCTTTCAGATTATGTCGATATAGGACTTGTTTTATTGTGGATATACAGTGGGGCAAAAAAGTATTTAGTCAGCCACCAATTGTGCAAGTTCTCCCACTTAAAAAGATGAGAGGCCTGTCATTTTCATCATAGGTACACTTCAACTATGACAGACAAAATGAGAAAAAAATCCAGAAAATCACATTGTAGGATTTTTAATGAGTTTATTTGCAAATTATGGTGGAAAACAAGTATTTGGTCAATAACAAAAGTTTATCTCAGTACTTTGCCAACAAAGGGTATATAACAATGACAGAAGTCAAACATTTTCTGTAAGTCTTCACAAGGTTTTCACACACTGTTGCTGGTATTTTGGCCCATTCATCCATGCAGATCTCCTCTAGAGCAGTGATGTTTTGGGGCAGTTGCTGGGCAACACAGACTTTCAACTCCCTCCAAAGATTTTCTATGGGGTTGAGATCTGGAGACTGGCTAGGCCACTCCAGGGCCTTGAAATGCTTCTTACGAAGCCACTCCTTCGTTGCCCGGGCGGTGTGTTTGGGATCATTGTCATGCTGAAAGACCCAGCCACGTTTCATCTTCAATGCCCTTGCTGATGGAAGGAGGTTTTCACTCAAAATCTCACGATACATGGCCCCATTTATTCTTTCCTTTACACGGATCAGTCGTCCTGGTCCCTTTGCAGAAACACAGCCCCAAAGCATGATGTTCCACCCCCATGCTTCACAGTAGGTATGGTGTTCTTTAGATGCAACTCGGCATTCTTTGTCCTCCAAACACAACAAGTTGAGTTTTTACCAAAAAGTGATATTTTGGTTTGATCTGACCATATGACATTCTCTCAAAATTATTCTGGATCATCCAAATGCTCTCTAGCATACTTCAGACGAGCCTGGACATGTACTGGCTTAAGCAGGGGGACACGTCTGGCACTGTAGGATTTGAGTCCCTGGCGGCGTAGTGTGTTACTGATGGTAGGCTTTGTTACTTTGGTCCCAGCTCTCTGCAGGTCATTCACTAGGTCCCCCCCGTGTGGTTCTGGGATTTTTGCTCACCGTTCTTGTGATAATTTTGACCCCACGGGGTGAGATCTTGCGTGGTGCCCCAGATCGAGGGAGATTATCAGTGGTCTTGAATGTCTTCCATTTCCTAATAATTGCTCCCACAGTTGATTTCTTCAAACCAAGCTGCTTACCTATTGCAGATTCAGTCTTCCTAGCCTGGTGCAGGTCTACAATTTTGTTTCTGGTGTCCTTTGACAGGTCTTTGGTATTGGCCATAGTGGAGTTTGGAGTGTGAATGTTTGAGGTTGTGGACAGGTGTCTTTTATACTGATAACAAGTTCAAACAGGTGCCATTAATACAGGTAACGAGTGGAGGACAGAGGAGCCTCTTAAAGAAGAAGTCAGGTCTGTGAGAGCCAGAAATCTTGCTTGTTTGTAGGTGACCAAATACTTATTTTCCACCATAATTTGCAAATAAATTCATTAAAAATCCTACAATGTGATTTTCTGGATATTTTTTTCTCATTTTGTCTGTCATAGTTGAAGTGTACCTATGATGAAAATTACAAGCCTCTCTCATCTTTTTAAGTTGGAGACCTTGCACAATTGGTGGCTGACTAAATACTTTTTTGCCCCACTGTAGATAATTTTGGACCTGTTTCCTCCAGCATCTTCACAAGGTTGTTTGCTGTTGTTTTGGGATTGCTTTGAAATTTTACACCAAAGTACGTTCATCTCTAGGAGACAGAACGCGTCTCCTTCCTGAGCGGTATGACGGCTGCGTGGTCCCATGGTGTTTATACTTGCGTACTATTGTTTGTACAGATGAACATGGTACCTTCAGGCCTTTTGAAAATTGCTCCCAAGGATGAACCAGACTTGTGGAAGTCTACAATTATTTTTCTGAGCTTTTGGCTGATTTCCTTTGATTTTCTCATGATGTCAAGCAAAGAGGCACTGAGTTGGAAGGTAGGCCTTAAAATACCTCCACAGGTACACCTCTAATTGACTGAAATTATGTAAATTAGCAGAAGCTTCTAAAGCCATGACACCATTTTCTGGAATTTTACAAACTATTTAAAGGCACAGTCAACTTGGTGTATGTAAACTTCTGACCCACTGGAATTGTGGTACAGTGAATTATAAGTGAAGTCTGTAAGCAATTGTTGGAAAAGTAGATGTCCTAACCGACTTGCCAAAACTATAGTTTGCTAACAAGAAATTTGTGTGAGTGGTTAAAAAACGAGTTTTAATGACTCCAACCATATGTGAACTTCTGACTTTAACTGTATACACTTGTAATTACTCTTCAGGTAACTATAAAGACCTGTAATTACTCTTCAGGTAGCTATAAAGACCTGTAATTACTCTTCAGGTAGCTATAAAGACCTGTAATTACTATTCAGGTAGCTATAAAGACCTGTAATTACTCTTCAGGTAACTATAAAGACCTGTAATTACTATAAAGACCTTCAGGTAGCACTAGCTATAAAGACCTGTAATTACTCTTCAGGTAGCTATAAAGACCTGTACACCTTCAGTAATTAGGTAGCTACACCTGTAATTACTCTTCAGGTAACTATAAAGACCTGTAATTACTCTTCAGGTAGCACTATACACCTGTAATTACTCTTCAGGTAACTATAAAGACCTGTAATTACTCTTCAGGTAGCACTATACACCTGTAATTACTCTTCAGGTAGCACTATACACCTGTAATTACTCTTCAGGTAGCACTATACACCTGTAATTACTCTTCAGGTAGCACTATACACCTGTAATTACTCTTCAGGTAGCACTATACACCTGTAATTACTCTTCAGGTAGCACTATACACCTGTAATTACTCTTCAGGTAGCACTATACACCTGTAATTACTCTTCAGGTAACTATAAAGACCTGTAATTACTCTTCAGGTAGCACTATACACCTGTAATTACTCTTCAGGTAGCACTATACACCTGTAATTACTCTTCAGGTAGCACTATACACCTGTAATTACTCTTCAGGTAGCACTATACACCTGTAATTACTCTTCAGGTAGCTATAAAGACCTGTAATTACTCTTCAGGTAACTATAAAGACCTGTAATTACTCTTCAGGTAGCACTATACACCTGTAATTACTCTTCAGGTAGCACTATACACCTGTAATTACTCTTCAGGTAGCTATAAAGACCTGTAATTACTCTTCAGGTAGCTATAAAGACCTGTAATTACTCTTCAGGTAACTATAAAGACCTGTAATTACTCTTCAGGTAACTATAAAGACCTGTAATTACTCTTCAGGTAACTATAAAGACCTGTAATTACTCTTCAGGTAGCCCAATACACAGGCAATTAATATTCAGGGAGCCATATACACATGTAATTAATATTCAGGGAGCCATACCTATACACCTGTAATTAATATTAAGGGAGCCATACCTATACACCTGTAATTTACTAGTCTGGTAGCCCTACCTATACACCTGTAATTTACTAGTCTGGTAGCCCTACCTATACACCTGTAATTTACTAGTCTGGTAGCCCTACCTATACACCTGTAATTTACTAGTCTGGTAGCCCTACCTATACACCTGTAATTGCCATTCAGGTAGCCCTACCTATACACCTGTAATTGACATTCAGGTAGCCCTACCTATACACCTGTAATTGACATTCAGGTAGCCCTACCTATACACCTGTAATTACTAGTCTGGTAGCCCTACCTATACACCTGTAATTGCCATTCTGGTAGCCCTACCTATACACCTGTAATTGCCATTCAGGTACCCCTACCTATACACCTGTAATTGCCATTCAGGTACCCCTACCTATACACCTGTAATTGCCATTCAGGTACCCCTACCTATACACCTGTAATTGCCATTCAGGTACCCCTACCTATACACCTGTAATTGCCATTCAGGTACCCCTACCTATACACCTGTAATTGCCATTCAGGTACCCCTACCTATACACCTGTAATTGCCATTCAGGTAGCCCTACCTATACACCTGTAATTGCCATTCAGGTAGCCCTACCTATACACCTGTAATTGCCATTCAGGTAGCCCTACCTATACACCTGTAATTGCCATTCAGGTAGCCCTACCTATACACCTGTAATTGCCATTCAGGTAGCCCTACCTATACACCTGTAATTGCCATTCAGGTAGCCCTACCTATACACCTGTAATTGCCATTCAGGTAGCCCTACCTATACACCTGTAATTACAGTACTCTCTCCTTGCATTGTTGTTACTGTTGACTGTACCTACTGTATTTTGTATACCTGCTATGGTATTATGATGTTATCAGTCAATAAACTTATTTGAATTACGTCATCTTTATTTGTAAAAACAGGTGTGGTTCGAGATGAGCATGGAGTCCGATGTGCTGGGAGAGGGCCAGGACAGCTCAGTAGCAGCGTTGTCGAAGAAGAGACAGGCTAGTGACAGTAATAACTGGAGGATGGAAGGAGCAACCCTCATCAACCTCAACCATCCACACCACATAGGTACACAGGCCCAATAAGACACAGGACCTCTTCAGGTTAAAGGAAATTAATTTCCTCTGAAGTTTCTCATAAATCTGTGTGGAAGTATGAAAGGTGTGTGTTGTGTATTTTAATATAGAACATAGATATCTTTGCTGCCACAAAGACACTTCATTATTGAAATAGGCTTCTCCCCATAGAAATATGAATACTATACAGTGTCTCTCTTCCATCAATTAAAGTTGTTTCTAATTTGGCTATGGTTTTCAGGTGAGGACAGTAGCGTGGCAGATGAGCTGTACCGGAAGGTGCGCATCCTGTGCTGGGTGATGACTGGTCCCAGTAACCTGCAGACCAAGGCCCGCCACGTAAAGGCCACCTGGAGCCGCCACTGCAACGTCGTGGTCTTCATGAGCTCTATCGACGACCCAGGTAGGTACCCAGCCAGGTAGCCTAGAGGGCAGAGAGGCGGGCTGGTTCGAGGGTGGGCGGTTCGAATCCCATTAACAACGTTAAAAATATGGATGCTGTCTCCTGCTGTTGTGCCCTTGAGCAAGGCACTCAACCCTAAATGCTCTCAATCCAGTGTTGGTGAAATGTATGAAATTGGGCAATAAAGCATTCTTCTTCTCCAGACTTCCCCACAGTGGGGCTCGGCACGGGGGAGGGCCGCGACCAGCTTTACTGGAAGACCATCCGGGCCTTCCACTACGCCCTGGAGCATCATGGGAATGATGCCGACTGGTTCCTCAAGGCGGACGACGACACCTTCGTAGTGGTGGACAACCTCCGCTGGGTCCTGTCCAATCACACGCCCGAGGAGCCCCTCTACTTTGGCAAGCGCTTCAAGCCCTACGCAAAGCAGGGGTACATGAGTGGCGGAGCAGGATATGTGTTGAGTAAAGAAGCTCTCAGGAGGTTTGTGGAGGGGTTCAAGACCAAGGTGTGTACCCATACCACCTCTGTGGAGGACTTGGCTCTGGGACAGTGTCTGGAGAAGATGGGTGTTCTGGCTATGGACTCGAGGGATACCCTTCAACGGGAGACGTTTCATCCGTTTGTTCCCGAGCATCATCTGACAGGGAAGTTCTCCAAGAGCTTCTGGTACTGGAGCTACTGCTACTACCCCATCGTAGAGGTCTGTCTTGTTGTTGTTGTTTTTTTATTTCACCTTTATTTAACCAGGTAGGCAAGTTGAGAACAAGTTCTCATTTACAATTGCGACCTGGCCAAGAATAAAGCAAAGCAGTTCGACAGATACAACGACACAGAGTTACACATGGAGTAAAACAAACATACAGTCAATAATACAGTATAAACAAGTCTATATACAATGTGAGCAAATGAGGTGAGAAGGGAGGTAAAGGCAAAAAAGGCCATGGTGGCAAAGTAAATACAATATAGCAAGTAAAACACTGGAATGGTAGTTTTGCAATGGAAGAATGTGCAAAGTAGAAATAAAAATAATGGGGTGCAAAGGAGCAAAATAAATTAAATACAGTTGGGAAAGAGGTAGTTGTTTGGGCTAAATTATAGGTGGGCTATGTACAGGTGCAGTAATCTGTGAGCTGCTCTGACAGTTGGTGCTTAAAGCTAGTGAGGGAGATAAGTGTTTCCAGTTTCAGAGATTTTTGTAGTTCGTTCCAGTCATTGGCAGCAGAGAACTGGAAGGAGAGGCGGCCAAAGAAAGAATTGGTTTTGGGGGTGACTAGAGAGATATACCTGCTGGAGCGTGTGCTACAGGTGGGAGATGCTATGGTGACCAGCGAGCTGAGATAAGGGGGGACTTTACCTAGCAGGGTCTTGTAGATGACATGGAGCCAGTGGGTTCGGCGACGAGTATGAACCGAGGCCCAGCCAACGAGAGCGTACAGGTCGCAATGGTGGGTAGTATATGGGGCTTTGGTGACAAAACGGATTGCACTGTGATAGACTGCATCCAATTTGTTGAGTAGGGTATTGGAGGCTATTTTGTAAATGACATCGCCAATGTCGAGGATTGGTAGGATGGTCAGTTTTACAAGGGTATGTTTGGCAGCATGAGTGAAGGATGCTTTGTTGCGAAATAGGAAGCCAATTAAAACACTGTCCGTGTTACTTGTTGGCTTTCAGTTTCACAGATTATTCAAGTGAAACGGACAGTGTTTTAACTACTTTGCAGATATGAAACAAATAGACAATCATAATATCAGTCAAAAATATCAAATTCCCAGTTCATGCTACAAAACCAACTTTATAAGAGGTTTTAAGAATAGGGTCTATTTGACTCAACATTCCTAGCTAAAAACACAGAGCCTAACATTAGTTAGCTATCTGTTAGGAGGATGTCATGTTATTGGAGGAGTGGGTGAGTGACTGGTTTATTCCCCACGTATCATTTTTCGGTTGCTATACACAGCTAGTGATGCAGGTGTCATTTGGTTAGCTAGCAAGAACTTGAAAGACTGTTATCCAGTTAGCATATCTCTTGCTTTCGCAAATTCACTCTGGCTATTTACCCCAATTTCAGAGCACTCTCATCTGAGTGCGCCAGGGCGCAGAATAACTGGTACATTTAGCAACGCAGTTGCAATGATGAATGTGAATGATGACAGGCCTGTGTGGAAATGGCTTGTTTGCATAAAGGCCTATTGTAGCTCTGATTGGCTATGGTGCACTGGTCTGCATAGACTGGTTGAGACAGATGTTTTATTTACTGCAGTGTTTATTAATTGTCCAAATGCGCTGCCGCTTTCCCACTCTATATTGCTATAGAATTTTCACAAATGCCTTAGTATAACGTAACTCCCAAACATTCCAAAAATGTATGAAAACGTGAAAATGATCGCTTGTTCGATACATGTTTTTTTAATTTTTTTTTTTAAAGATTTCAAACTATGTTTAATGTATTTCAAATCAAATTTAATTTGTCACATACACATGGTTAGCAGATGTTAATGCAAGTGTAGCTTGTGCTTCTAGTTCCGACAATGCAGTAACGAGTAATCTAACCTAACAATTCCACAACTACTACCTTATACACACAAGTGTAAAGGGATAAAGAAAATGTACATAAAGATATATGAATGAGTGATGGTACAAAATGGCTTAGGCAAGATGCAGTAGATGGTATCGAGTACAGTATATACATATGAGATGAGTAATGTAGGGTATGTAAACATTATATTAAGTGGCATTGTTTAAAGTGGCTAGTGATACATTTTTTTTTACATCAATTTCCATTAAAGTGGCTGGAGTTGAGTCAGTATATTGGCAGCATACTATTCCCCCTATTCCGCCCCAGCCATTACCATTAGCCCGTCCTCCCTAATTAAGGTGCCACCAACCTCCTGTGACACCAAGTGTTTTTGGTTTATTAATGGGTATGGCATCTTTTGACCAGGGCATCAGTCTTACACAGACCCTCTTGGTGTAATATATATGGTATATTTACACTTATTTTCAATGAACAAACGGCCTGAATATAAACGACATATCATGTAAAGGATATCTCACAGTGAATGACAACATTAATGAATGTTGGTTCTACTTCATACCTTTCAGATCGTCAGTATCATTGGAAGTATGGATTATATCCCTCGTGCTCCGTGCAGGTCCAGTAATAATAACAACAAAGTCACGCCGGTGACGTGACAGCGTGGGAGGACGTCAGACCACATCTCTTATTTCTTCTTCCAAAGTTAGCTGAGCCATATCACCCAAGTTGACTGCTCCACTGCTCCCGTTGTTTGGGGGATTGCATCTTCCCAGGTAGCGGTACGATAAGCTGAACTCTGTGAGTTGTGTGTACTGTCGGTCTGTCACCAACAGCCTGTGACCTATGGGTCAGAGCGCGAAATTCGCCCGCCAAGGCTGTGTGACAGGTCTCCCCTGCCTATCCCTTTTATGTGAGGATATCGGGCTTCCTTGTCTTGTGCGGATTTAGCCCACTTGTGTCTGTGTTGGCCACCGCACTCCGATGCTAACCATGTCAAGATATCCTCCACTGCTGTGCTCATTATCGAGGCCACAACTATTTAAAACTCAAACTGGTCACTTCCCGAGATAACCGTGTCCAGGAAGGTTGTTAGCCTAGTCAGCTATAAGACGTGAGATTCGGATTGCCTCCCCTAGGCATCCCTCTCGCCTGGTACACTATATTACCAAAAGTATGTGGACACCTGGTCATCAAATATCTCATTCCAAAATCATGGACATTAATATGGAGTCCGTCCCCCCCCTTTGCTGCTATAACAGCCTCCACTCTTCTGGGAAGGCTTTCCACTAGATGTTGGAACATTGCTGCAGGGACTTGCTTCCATCCAGCCTTAAGAGCATTACTCAGGTCGGGCACTGATGTTGGTTGATGTAAGGGAATTCTGTCCTATGTGCACAGAAGTGACCACAGGAATCTTCTTTGATCAGAGGTTAGTTTGTTTAATAAGGATTGCAAGCCGGATTGCAACCCGGAGTTTACACTAACAGTAATTTGCAAGTAACACACTCAGCACAAAATATGGTGTTTTCCCTTTTTATCCCCTACTGAGGATCACCCCGACCAGGGTGATGTCCCTTAACTTTAATACCATATAAGCTCATAATTAATAGTTGCTAATACAAAGATGTCTCTGCTAGGCGGAGTTCAGGGGTGGGTGGGGGGCATTGTCATGGTGAAATAGGGAAGGGCCTTCGCTAAACTGTTGCCAAAAAGTTGGAAACACAGAATTGTCTAGAATGTCATTGTATGCTGTAGCGTTAAGATTTCCCTTCACTGGAACTAAATCATGAAAAACAGCCCCAGACCATTATTCCTCCTCCACCAAAATGTACAGTTGGCACCGTGCATTGGGGCAGGTAGCGTTTTCCTGGTATCAGCCAAACCCGGATTTGTCCTTAGGACTGCCAGATGGTCCAGCTACTCATTGGACCCTATGATCACTCAGCTACGCATGCCTCTCCCTAATGTCAATATGCCTTGTCCATTGCTGTTTTGGTTATTGATTATTGTCTTATTTCACTGTCGAGCCTCCAGCCCTGCTCAATATGCCTCAGCTAACCCTCTTGTCCCACCTCCCACAATGCAGTAACCTCACCTGGTTTAATTGATGTCTCTAGAGACAATAACTCTCTCATCGTCACTCAATGCCTAGATTTTACCTCCAATGTATTCACATCCTACCATACTTTTGTCTGTACATTGTGCCTTGAATCTATTCTACCGCGCCCAGAAACCTGCTCTTTTTACTCTCTGTTCTGAACGTACTAGACGACCAGTTCTTATAGCCTTTAGCCGTACCTTTATCCTACTCCTCCTCTGCTCTTCTGGTGATGTAGAGGTGAATCCAGGTCCTGCAGTGCCTAGCTCCACTCCCATTCTCCAGGTGCTCTCATTTGTTGACTTCTGTAACTGCAAAAGCCTTCGTTTCATTTCATTAGAAGCCTCCTCCCTAAGTTTGCTTTAGTCATTGCTTTAGCACACTCTGCCAACCCGGATGTCCTAGTTGTCTGAATCCTGGTTTAGGAAGGCCACCAAAAACCCTGAAATTTCCATCCCTAACTTAACATTTTCTAACAGGATAGAACTGCCAAAGTGGCGGAGTTAGCCTACAGAGTTCTGTCTTACTATTCAGGTCTGTGCCCAAACAATTTGAGCTTCTACTTAAAAATCCACCTTTTTAAAATCCACCAACAAGTCCTTCACTGTTGCTGCTTGCTGTAGACCACCTTCTGCCCCCAGCTGTGCCCTGGACACCATATGTGAATTGATTGCCCCCCAACTATCTTCAGAGCTCGTGCTGTTAGGTGACCTAAACTGGGGCATGCTTAACACTCCGGCCATCCTACAATCTAAGCTTGATGCTCTCAATCTCACACAAATGATCAATGAACCTACCAGGTACAACCCCAAATCTGTAAACCTAGGCACCCTCATATAAATCATCCTAACCAACCTGCCCTCCAAATACACCTTTGCTGTCTTCAACCAGGATCTCAGCGATCACTGCCTCATTGCTTGCGTCCGTAATGGGTCTGTGGTCAAACGACCACCCCTCATCACTGTCAAACGCTCCCTAAAACACTTCAGTGAGCAGGCCATTCTAATCTCCCTGGCCCAGGTATCCTGGAGGGATATTGACCTCACTAATTTCATGAATCAGTATATTACATAAGAAATATTTTATAGTTTTTTTTCTCCACATTCTGAGCTGAGAGAACACTGCATCACCATGATGCTGGGCATGCATGGCTGTTCCTCTTGTGGAGCTGAACTACAAGTAGAAGATGGTCATGACCTGTGCCCCGCCTGCCTAGGCTTTGGCCACCTGCGTGAATCCCTTACTGACCCCTGCATTAACTGCACCATCCTTCCTGTGAAGGTGAGGGAAGTGTGGCTAGCCAGAGTTGAGGGCCTGGTTTTCACAAATAATTTACCAGTGTTGTTCGCCAGGACCCACCCAGGACCACCAAAAGAGGGAAATCCCACAAAACCGATGGTGCCCCCTTGGTGAAAAAGTAAAAAAATAAGAGCCTTACTCGGAATGTCAATTCCCTATCCTCTGAGATAGAGCAGCTAAAAATTATTTCGCCTTCTTTCGAGCCCCCTGAGTCGGGGCCCTATAGCACTCCCTCCAGAGGACTCAGATAGCCTTGATGATGACCTGCTTTCCACTCGGGCATCCAACTGGCACTTTACTCACCAGGATGATGAAAAGCCCAACATGGCGAAGGGGGTGCCAACCAGTTGTGGACCCATTCAGCCTCAACGCTAAAGATGGGTCAGAGGAGTCATTCCGAGGCTCTGATCACACTGAGTCAGAAGAAAGCTCTGCCTCACTATGCGCTGTCCTGTCCTGTGTACATTCTTAGCTAGGCTCGAGCTTGAGCACCCTCAAACCACAGCCCTTGCAGCTAACCTGTTCTTTAAGAAGGTCCCAGCAGCTACAACATTCAGTGTGCTATCTTCACCAGCTTTTCTTATGGAGCTTCAAGAATGCTGGGCTCTCACCCACCATGGCAAGGATACTCCAGCCGGAGCATGCAGACCTGGACCTCTGCAAACTGAATGACGCATCTCTTCAAGTGTTTGCGTTCATGACCAGAGAGCTAGGCAGACTGATGTCCACCCTAGTGATGACTCGTCGCCAGGTCTGGCTCGCCCAAGCCCCAATGTCCAATGTCCAATTGAATGACCTGCATCCGTCTGGATGCTGAGAAATCTCCCAGTGGTCCACGTACTGTTCTTCAGCCCCGTGGCTGAGGGGCCCATTGAAGGTAGAAAACAGTCAGGCTACACCACTGTGGAACTCACAGCCCAGAAACCAGGCATCAGAGAGTCATGGCAGAGGGAGGCCTGATACGTGTGAACCTCGCCGCTCTCAGACGCCCTTGACCATACCACCAGCCTAACACAGGTGCTCACCAGCCCCAGACGGCCATGCAGCCACCCCCCCAAGGCACCAAGAGCTGCCGGGGCCGTGGTAAGCCCCCAACCCCACAAACAGGCTTGGGGGCATAAACTGAATGGCGTTTTACCCAGCAGACCCTGACATACTGGGCATCCCACTCCTCAGACCCATGGGTGGTGAAGACCCTCTCACAAGGGTACAGGCTGTAGTTCCATCACTGACCCCCACCATTCTCAGGGGTCAGAATGACTTCAGTCACATTCCCCCTGAAAGCTTGCATCCTCAACCAGGAGATTACATCTCTCCTGGAGAAGGGCGCAATCACAAAGTAAAAGCATCAGAATAGCAAGATGGCTTTTACTCAACCTATTTCCTGGCTTTCATCCAGTTCTGTATTTAAAGCAGTTCAATGTTTTCCTAAAGGTGCTCCCCTTTCACTTGTTGCGGACGGTCAATGTTCTCCGGGCTGTAGCCGCAAGGGAATGGTTCACGTCCGAGGACGGTTACTTTCGCGTTTCTGTGTTACCGGAACACAGGCATTTTCTGTGGTTCGCCTTCCAAGACCATGCATACCAGTTCACTGTTTTCAGCCTCTCCCTGGCTCCTCGCGTCTACACAAGATGTGTGAGTGCAGCCCAGAGCTCCCTCCACCTACAGGGGATCAAGATCTTTCCTTATCTCGATGACTGGCTCATCTGCGCCCCCTCTCCCAATGCTCCAGGGCAGTGATTGGAGACATTGCCCTGTGTAGGGTGTCGTCTTTTGGATGGGACATTAAACGGGTGTCCTGACTCTCTGTGGTCACTAAAGATCTCATGGCACTTACCGTGGGGCAAAAAATGATTTAGTCAGCCACCAATTGTGCAAGTTCTCCCACTTAAAAAGATGAGGGCTGTAATTTTTATCATAGGTACACTTCAACTATGACAGACAAAATGAGAAAAAAAATCCAGAAAATCACATTGTAGGATTTTTAATGAATTTATTTGCAAATTATGGTGGAAAATAAGTATTTGGTCAATAACAAAAGTGTATCTCAATACTTACCCTTTGTTGGCAATGACAGAGGTCAAACGTTTTCTGTAAGTCTTCACAAGGTTTTCACACACTGTTGCTGGTATTTTGGCCCATTCCTCCATGCAGATCTCCTCTAGAGCAGTGATGTTTTGGGGCAGTTGCTGGGCAACACAGACTTTCAACTCCCTCCAAAGATTTTCTATGGGGTTGAGATCTGGAGACTGGCTAGGCCACTCCAGGGCCTTGAAATGCTTCTTACGAAGCCACTCCTTCATTGCCCAGGTGATGTGTTTGGGATCATTGTCATGCTGAATGACCCAGCCACGTTTCATCTTCAATGCCCTTGCTGATGGAAGGAGGTTTTCACTCAAAATCTCACGATACATGGCCCCATTCATTCTTTCCTTTACACGGATCAGTCGTCCTGGTCCCTTTGCAGAAAAACAGCCCCAAAGCATGATGTTTCCACCCCCATGCTTCACAGTAGGTATAGTATTCTTTGGATGCAACTCAGCATTCTTTGTTCTCCAAACACGACGAGTTGAGTTTTTACCAAAAAGTTATATTTTGGTTTCTTCTGACCATATTACATTCTCCCAATCTTCTTCTGGATCATCCAAATGCTCTCTAGCAAACTTCAAATGGGCCTGGACATGTACTGGCTTAAGCAGGGGGACACGTCTGGCACTGCACGATTTGAGTCCCTGGCGGCGTAGTGTGTTACTGATGGTAGGCTTTGTTTACTTTGGTCCCAGCTCTCTGCAGGTCATTCACTAGGTCCCCCCGTGTGGTTCTGGGAGTTTTGCCGTTCTTGTGATCATTTTGACCCCACGGGGTGAGATCTTGCCCTAGATCAAGGGAGATTATCAGTGGTCTTGTATGTCTTTCATTACCTAATAATTGCTCCCACAGTTGATTTCTTCAAACCAAGCTGCTTACCTATTGCAGATTCAGTCTTCCCAGCCTGGTGCAGGTCTACAATTTTGTTTCTGGTGTCCTTTGACAGCTCTTTGCTCTTGGCCATAGTGGAGTTTGGAATGTGACTGTTTGAGGTTGTGGACAGGTGTCTTTTATACTGATAACAAGTTCAAACAGGTGCCATTAATACAGGTCACGAGTGGAGGACAGAGGAACCTCTTAAAGAAGAAGTTACAGGTCTGTGAGAGCCAGAAATCTTGCTTGTTTGTAGGTGACCAAATACTTATTTTCCACCATAAATTCATTAAAAATCCTACAATGTGATTTTCTGGATTTCTCTTTCTCATTTTGTCTGTCATAGTTGAAGTGTACCTATGATGAAAATTACAGGCCTCATCATTTTAAGTGGGAGAACTTGCACAATTGGTGGCTGACTAAATACTTTGCCCCACTGTATAATAAGAGTAGGGGTGGTGACCCTGGTGTCCTGGCTAAATTCCCTTTCTGGCCCTCATACTATCAGAGTCACCTAATCATCCCCAGCTTACAATTGGCTCATTCATCCCCCCTCCTGTCCCTTGTAACTATTCCCCAGGTTGTTGCTGTAAATGAGAATGTGTTCTCAGTCAACTTAGCTGGTGAAAGCAGGGTCAAATCAAATAAATAACTCTTGCGAGTTGTGCAGCCGAGAGCACAGCGCTGACACTGACCCTCGTCATCGTACTGGGTCTTACCGTGAACAACGAAAATAGAAACTGCACACCAAGCCAAAAGGTCACCTTTTATTTGCCTGGTTCTGAACTTCCACACGATCAGGGCATGTGTAACACCTCAGTGTGTGGACAGCATTCATCTTCTTCTGCAACAATTCCTGTTGAATGTGTTGGTGAAGGTACGAACGTTCAACAACTGATGGGCATGTTCGTGGCGACCGTACTTACATTCGTAACTTCCGATTGTCTGTCCCACTGAGTCTTTGGCCCTGGTTAGTACAGCTTTAAAATAAATACATCAATTACATTGATGCTGAGGTGGATGATTGCAGTAGAGACAAAACTCTTGTCAACGATAGGAACATTTGCCAATTTGTTACAGATAATAGCGCTAGTTCTTTGTGCTTTGCAATGCAAATGAGATGTCTATTATGAGTCTGTCAGACAGAGACCATCGAGACACACGGCAAAACAGACAGTGAACACCACAATAGTCAGGTATAAATTCAAGCTGTTGAATTGAATATCCAGAAATCCCTGATATTTTTAAGGGTGCGATTCGGAGCCTTGGTTCCTGTATGTATGTATGTATGTAGCTCTGTCAACAGATACAGTGAAAGGCCATGGAGTACGTTTTAGAATACTGTGTGTGGTGTGTGTGCTTTCCTTCACCAGGGTCCCCGGTGCTGCTCAGACCTGGCAGTATCCTTTCACTATGTGGATGCAAAGCTGATGTACACACTGGAATACTGGACCTACCACCTCCGTGCCTACGGCTACAGGTACCGCTACAGACCTCCACTACCCCAGGGCCTGGTGGAGCGGCAGGCCCAGACAGAGAGGCCTACAGTGGGTACAGCTGGGAGAGGGAGAACCCCAGCTGATATTACTGTTGGTGGTGGTGATGGAGACCAGTCCAAAGCCGAGTCCGGGGCAAAGCCTTTGTCAGACAAAGGTGGGAAGGAGACATTGGGTAAAATAACCATTGACAACAACAGGACTGCAGTCACACAGGAGAGGCAAGGGTGATTCTCTCTGTATGGGTTTACATGTGTTTTTGGAACGGGAATGTGTAATGTATGGACCAGGATGGGGCAATTCCACTTAAATTCAGTCAATTTAAGTTTACTTCCTGAATTGACTGAATTGAAGTGGAATTGACACATGAATAATGAAAAAATGATTACCCACATAGTGCTCTTATGGCCAGTTCCACCACAGTGCAGGTTTAATTGATTATGGGGATTTTATATATATATATATATATTTTATCTTTTAAGTGCGTCCATATACTGTAAATCATTTAACTTGAAAGTCTTAACTGTTTTTATTTGATATCTGTTGCGATTTAACATGATATTCTGTTTGAATTGAAATAGTATGCAGTTACTTACCATTCATCTATATCCAGTATTTGACAGCTTATTAGGTGTTACGCACGCCTCTTTCGTTACGCTTGATAACTTGGTACAATAGACTGTGCTGCCCTTTGGAATGCGTAATGCATCTGTTACTTAAAAGGTTTAAAACGTGCATTGTATTTGAGGTTTAAAAAGGGTTTTGAAGTTTTCCACTTTGAAAGTTCAGATTTGATTTTCCCTTACGAAAAAATGTATCAACCCCTACAAAAAAGTCCATTAATTATAATCCACATAATAATTCACATTTCTTGTTACTACAGGATTATTTTCTTGCTGTAGCAAACTGGCTCATTTAAATCCTACATCTGTAGATGCTTTGAATGTCATGAAGATTGTAAAATGGTTGATATGGCTGGAATGACTTGGCTTCTTTCTTAACGGTAGTTTTTAAGCCATTTACCTTGTTCTCTGGTTTCGTTGTCTTTTTGGGAGGTCGAAGAGAAGATTTCATATCTACCTTAATTTTCTACACTAAATATTGACCTGTATGTTTTTCAGCTGGAATGAAACAAGCAATTTAGGGTGGGATTCAATCCGATTGCCGGTTATTGGCATTGCGGCTTTTAAAGGCAATTTTGTTTACCGTGAATGGGATCTCTGCGAAAGCGGCAACATTGCCTTTGAAAGCCGCAATGCCTATAACCCGTGATTGTATTGAATCCCAGCCCTAGTATACATCATATAACCTTTTGTACTGTATGCTCTACCAGTATAATCGGTGGCAGCTGTGGGATCCTGTATTTCCATAGTCTCTCTTTCCATTTGATAAGATATTACAGTTGTGATATGACAAGAAGTACAAAGATTAAAGGTTGAATTAATATTTTAATTTACAACAACAACAAAAAAGTGTTTTGTCTTGAACTTTTGGGGAAAAAGAACCAACTATGTTAAGGAAATAGATCATATCAGATGTGAATTTTCTTTGTTTGTGACAATACATGTTATATACAAACTGTATAGTTATTAGTTACTATGACAACCCATTTGGAACGTTACAGTAATATGTTGGTTTGGTCAGTTTAAATTCCATTGAAGTTTTCAGAATACTTTGTTTTTGTAAAATATATCGTTGCTCTTCTGTATTGTATAATAATATCTCCAATCTTCTGAAAAGGGGTGTTGCCTTAGCTGGATGGTAGAGATGGGTCCAGATGAATGTCTTGTCTATAACCCACGACGAAACCTGGATCATAACCGGAACAGTGGATGTACAGTATGATACATTTATAATCAATAAAGGTTCATAAATGTGTTTTTAAAATACTATTATAGTTTATTTAATTCAACATGAAATATGAAGCACTTGATTTCTTATTCAATGTATTCTGGTACGTAGAGAGCTGAACTAAAGCTGTTCATTTGAGTGGAGGCCTACAGAGAATTGTCCTGCACAGCAGGAAATGCAAACTTGTAGTATATTTGAGTTTTAAAAAAGGTTTCAAAAGTTTGTAATTTACACTTTAGAAATTTCAGATTTGATTTGCTAACTAAAAATGTATCAACCCCTACAAAAATGTCCATTAGTTTTAATCCGCATAGTTCACATTTGTTGTTGCTGCAGGATTATTTTCTTGCTGTAGCAATCTGGCTCAAATTAAGATCCTACATCTGTAGATGCTTTTGATGTCATGATGATTGTAAAATGGTTGATATGGCTGGAATGACTTGGCTTCTTAACGATTGTTTTTAAGCCAAGCAAACTGGCTGAAATTAAGATCATGCATTTGTAATTAACACGTGAATGGAAAACAGTATATAATGCATGCAGTCTACTGAGTGACATGGGAGAGAAGATGCCTTACACACTCACTCACCTCAGTCTGCACTTGTTAAAGAATAGACCTCCTTTTCTTGTTTCTGGGTACACCTCCTTCCTCAAAGGACGCATGTTACCTGCAAGACAGAGCCCACACTGAGTGACTTAGCTGAAAAAATACTGTACATTTTCTCCATCGTACATTGGATTACTATAGAGGTATAGATACCGTAGACTAATTCATATGATCATGTATGCCACTTAGCCAAAGCTTTTATCCAAAGTGACTTAAAATACAGTATGATCCCTGTAGGAATTGAATCCATGGCCTTGGTGTTACTAGCACCTCACTCTTATCAACTGAGCCACACAAGCTGAGTTGCAGAGGATCATTATATAGACTATATTCTCATGTATGTGTAGCGGATTTGATGGACTGTCTATGTCTGTTTATCGGTCACAGGGTTATATTTTTTAACAAAATTCAATGTAGCAAACAAGCTAGTGAGCTAGGCTAGCTAGCTATCGAGAGGGGCTGCTAGCTAGCTTCAAAGGGTGCCTGCTCATTCCCTGGGGAATGAGTGTCCATATCCAAGTAACTATTTTCTAATGTATATTTCAGTGAATGTATTGGATGGTTTATTTGTTCAACAGGGGAGTAATGTCATCTCATGGTTCAGGGGGATGCAGAACGTATTTGGGCTGTTATTACAGTAATACTCTCGTGGTTCTATCATCAGACTTTTGAACTGTTTGTCTCTTGCTGATGTGGTCATCATAAAATGGAGCCGTTTGCTATACAAGAATGGGAGACTGAATGTTAGTGTGTTCATGGAGGAGACTGAAATACTGAATGGTGTTTTGTTTCATTGGGTAATGTCAATTCTATTTTTGTTATTTTGTGAAATTCAATCTGAGATTAATTTCCTATTTAGATCAACTTGATATATGAATATTCATTTATTCAACTTTTGATTGATTATTAAAATGGAGTCACTTGATAAAGTTGAAACATTCTCACGTGCTTCCTTTTTACACCGCATTTCATATTACCTCCTTACTGCTCTCAGATCTCCATTCTGAGGGTAGTAACATTTTGGGGGCTCGTCTGGGATCTACAACACTGACCAGAGTTGTGGATCGTGAAAAGAACCACGGCAACAAACGCTTGGAGTCCAGAGCAAGCTGGGTTGGGTTAAATGCGGAAGACACATTTCAGTTGAATGCATTCAGTTGAACAAATTACTACGTATCCCCCTTTTCAGAAGCGTTCGACGTAGACACACAGAAGTCAATAGATGGTATGGGGAATGTCATGAGTTAACACATGTAAAAAGCTAGTGTAGGACATTCAAAAACGATTGACCCAGCTCAACGAAATGCAGTCATACAAATTGGGAGCTGTCCTGATTGGGGAAACGCTTGTAGAGGCTCCCACTGTCACAGGGGCTAATGATGCAGAAATGCATGACTACATTGTGTTACATGAACAGTAAACAGCTGAGTGAGCTGGAAGATGAGGGCGTTGGTCGGTCAGCTGCTATTTCTGCAGGATCTTGTCACCCAACTGCTGGGGGACACCGACGACTACACAACAGCCAGAGAGATGAACTGGACTCCATCAAAGGACAACGAACAAGGACAGCAAGAGTCAACAGACAACAACGTACAGACACACCAACGTACAGCGGCCATGTGGTGGTTCCTGAGGAAGTCGCCATTCCTGACACCAGAAATGCAGAGACCTAGTGTTCTGGTGAGCGTGTCAGACGTGGCAGCCCTTCTGCCACAACATGAATTGGAGGTCTTTGGTGGTCAAACAGCCGATTCAGGTGCCGATATTAGTTATAGTAGCATTTTTTTAAGCAAATTGAGGAAACCAGAGCAAACATTTCTGAATCAGAGGTAGTTAGAGCTGTCCTCAAGGTTATCAGAATTGGGCACATTCTTAGAGATGTTTGTTAACTATGAAGTTGATGAATGAATTAAAGTCATTTCTCAAATCACACATGAAAGATAAAGTCAGTAGTGAGCCGTTGCAAAACGACTAGATAAAGAGACCCCACAGGAATTTGCATATAGGCTTATTGGGTTGAAACGGCGCATAGTGCTGGCCACGAGGGTGCAGACACACTAACATATGACAAACCATTGGTCCAGCATGTTTTCCTTTACACTTTACATCAAGGGTTCAGTGTCAAACATGCAAATATAGGAAGTGATTTAAAAGCATATGAATCTGATTTTAAGATTAAAGATGATTTCCTTGTAGATCTAATCACTGAGTCAGCAAGGGATGACGCAGAAATCCAAAATCCCATGGGGGTCTTACAGACAGTGCTCAGTAGTTGCTAATGTATTACAGCAAAGTGAGGGGGGTGAAAGTGTGCCGGAATAAAACCAAGGTCACATACAAGGTGATGTACAGGCAAACAGAGTAGCCATCTAAGAGTTAACTACTCAAGTCACAGTCCTCACAAAGAACCCGGAAAAATTGATCAGACCAAAAAGTGAGCGTGGGCAGTGTGCTGACACTTTGGTAGCAAACACAGCAGTGTTAGAAGGAGGATAAGGGGAAATGGAACAGCAGTGTGAAACAAGCTAAAGATAAATGTATCTATTGCTTCTTCTGTGGACAGGCTGGCCACCGAGCAGTGGGTTGTCTGCCGAAAGGACAGAGACTGGGAAACTGGAGGAGGTCACAGGGCGGGGACGACCAGTGACCTCAAACATGGGAAAGTCCCCTCCTGAGGTATTTACTGACCAAACCGACACTACAGCAAGGTCTAGTGACAGAATTATTCTCACTTTATTCAGAAGATGGACAATACAGTAATGGGCAAAATACAAAATACATAGCACAGTTAATTGGGGGCAAGTGTCTGCTCTCATGTCTCATGAATGGAGTGTCATGTGAGGCACTATTAGACACAGGCGCACAGGTTAGCATAGTGGGAAAGAAGTGGCTTGAGAACACACTGCCCACCATTGACACATTACTTGGAGATAAAGAACACCGCAATATGAAAGCAGCAAATGGAACCAGAGTACCCTTTGAGGGGTGGATTGAGGTGCTGGTGGACATCCAAAGTACCAAATATGGCTATAACGGTTCCCATGCCAGTGAGCCAGAGCTCTGTTGACTTCCCACTTGTGGGCTTTAATTTTATTGAGGAGCTCATAAAGGAAGGAGGTCTAAGCCACAACAAAATGGGTTTGACTTAATCAAATCAAATGTTATTAGTCACATGTGCTGAATACAACAGGCCTTACAGTGAAATGCTTACTTATGAGCCCCTAACCGACAGTACAGTTTTAAAAATACGGATAAGAATAAGAGATAAAGGTAACAAGTAATTAGAGAGCAGCAGTAAAAAATAACAATATATACAGGGTGGGTGCCGGAGTCAATGTGCGGGGCACCGGTTAGTTGAGGTAGTAAGTACATGTAGGTAGAGTTAATTAAAGTGACTATGCATAGATGACAACAGAGCGTGGCAGTGGTGGTGGGGGGGCAATGTGAATAGTCTGGGTAGCAATTTGACAAAATATTCAGGAGTCTTATGGCTTGGGGGTAGAAGCTGTTTAGAAACCTCTTGGACCTAGATTTGGTGCTCCGGTACAACAGGAAGCTTGGCCCCAGTGATGTACTGGGCCGTTCGCACTACCCTCTGTAGTGCCTTGCGGTCGGAGGCCGAGTAGTTGCCATACCAGGCAGTGATGTATCCAAATCAGGATGCTCTCGATGGTGCAGCCGTAGAACCTTTTGAGGATCTGAGGACTCATGCCAAATCTTTTCAGTCTCCTGAGGGACATTAGGTTTTGTGGAGCCCTCTTCACGACTGTCATGGTGTGCTTGGACCACGTTAGTTTGTTGGTGATGTGGAGGCCAAGGAACTTGAAGCTCTTAACCTGCTCCACTGCAGCCCCATTGATGAGGATGGGGGCGTGCTCAGTCCTTTTTTTCCTGTAGTCCACAATCATCTCCTTTGTCTTGATCACGTTGAGGGAGAGGTTGTTGTCCTGGCACCACACGGGCAGGTATCTGACCTCCTCCCTATAGGCAGTCTTGTTGTTGTCGGTGATCAGGCCTACCACAGTGGTGTCATCAGCAAATTTAATGATGGTGTTGGAGTGTGCCTGGCCGTGCAGTCATGAGTGAACAGGGAGTACAGGAGGGGACTGAGTACGCACTCCTGAGGGGCCCCTGTGTTGAGGATAAGCGTGGCGGATGTGTTGTTACCTACCCTTACCGCCTGCGGGCGGCCCATCGGGAAGTCCAGGATCCAGTTGCAGAGGGAGGTGTTTAGTCCCACGGTCCTTAGCTTATTGATGAGCTTTCATGGCACTATGGTTTTGAACACTGAGCTGTAGTCAATGAATAGCATTCTCACATAGGTGTTCCTTTTGTCCAGGTGGGAAAGGGCAGTAGGGAGTGCAGTAGAGACTGCATCATCTGTGGATCTGTTGGGGCTATATGCAAATTGGAGTGGGTCTATGGTTTCTGGGATAATGGTGTTGGTTGTGAGCTATGACCAGCCTTTCAAAGCACTTCATGGCTGCAGACGTGTGTGCTATGGGTCGGTTGTCATTTAGGCAGGTTACCTTAGTGTTCTTGGGCACAGGCATGGCGGTCTGCTTAAAACATGTTGGTATTATAGATTCGGACAGGGAGAGGTTGAAAATGTCAGTGAAGACACTTGCTAGTTGGTCAGCGCATGCTCGCAGTACATGTCCTGGTAATCCAGCCTTGTCAATGTTGACCTGTCTAAAGGTCTTCCTCACATCGGCTGGAGAGAGCGTGATCACACAGTCTTCTGGTACAGCTGGTGCTCTCATGCATGTTTCAGTGTTATTTGCCTCGAAGCGAGCATAGAAGTAGTTTAGCTCATCCGGTAGGCTCGTGTTACTGGGCAGCTCTCGGCTGTGCTTCCCTTTGTAGTCTGTAATGGTTTGCAAGCCCTGCCACATCCGATGAGCGTCAGAGCTGGTGTAGTACGACTCGATCTTAGCCCTGTATTGACGCTTTGCCTGTTTGATGGTTTGTCGGAGGGCATAGCGGGATTTCTTATAAGCTACCCGGTTAGAGTCCCGATCCCTGAAATCGGCAGCTCTAGCCTTTTGCTCAGTGCAGATGCTGCCTGTAAGCCATGGCTTCTGGTTGGGATATGTACGTACGGTCACTGTGGGGACGACGTCATCGATGCACTTACTGATGAAGCCAGTGACAGATGTGGTGTACTCCTCAATGCCAATGGAGGAATTCCGGAACATATTCCAGTCTGTGATAGCAAAACAGTCCTGTAGCTTAGCATCTGCTTCATCTGACCACTTTTTTATTGATCTAGTCACTGGTGCGTCCTGCTTTAATTTTTGTAAGCAGGAATCAGAATGGAATTATGGTCAGATTTGCCAAATGGAGGGCGAGGGAGAGCTTTGTATTCATCTCTGTGTGTAGAGTATAGGTGGTCCAGTTCTTTCCCCTCTGGTTGCACATTTAACATGCTGATAGAAATGTGGTAAAACTGATTTAAGTTTCCCTGCATTAAAGTCCCCGGCTACTAGGAGCACCGCCTCTGGGTGAGCGTTTTCTTGTTTGCATATGACGCAATACAGCTCATTCAATGCTATCTGACTGTGGTGGTATGTAAAACAGCTACAAAGAATATAGATGAAAACTCTCTAGGTAGATAGTGTGGTCTACAGCTACTCTACCTCAGGTGAGCAATAGCTCGAAACTTCCTTAGATATCGTGCACCAGCTGTTGTTTACAATAATACATAGACTGCCGTACCTCCTCTTACCAGGCACCGCTGTTCTATCCTGCCGGTACATCGTATAACCAGCCAGCTGTATGTTGATGTTGTCGTCATTCAGCCATGACTCCGTGAAGCATAAGATGTTACAGCTTTTAATGTCTCGTTGGTAGTTTAATCTTCCCAATAACTCGTCCATTTTATTGTACAAAGACTGCATGTTTGCTAGCAGAATTGAGGGGCGTGGTTCTTTATTCGATCGCCTCCGACTCCTCAGAAGGCAGCTCGCCCTCCGGCCTCTCTTTCGCCGCTTCCTCTTCACGCAGATCACTGGGGTCGGCTCCTGTTCCCGAGGGAGCCGTATATCCTCCACCTCGGGCTCGCAGAGTCGTGAAAGAAGAAAAAAGATTATCCTAGCCCGTGGTGAGTAATCGTAGTCCTGATGTCGAGAAGTTATTTTTGGTCATAAGAGACTGTAGCGGCAATATTATGTACGAAAATTGTTTAAAAAAATAAGTTACAAAAATCGCAGATAAACAAAGAAGAAAACACAATCTGTTGGGGGCAGGTAAAACGTCTGCCTTCTGCTCCGACGCCATCTTTTTTGAGTGCTCTTCTTGGAGAAGCTATGAATGTGAGAAAGAACCCCGCTGACACAGTGGTTAACACAGTGAACTCTATGGCCACCAACTGCACAGACGAGACAGACTTTAGCTACACAGTTAAGTCAGGGAAATCAGGATTCACAATACCAGGCGGGCAAGCTAGGGATGTGAAATATAGAGTCAGAGGCTGGCAAAAGGTGGGTGTAATGTTGTTTCAACCATGTGTTATGTCTCATGAACCAGAAGGACTTTATCTCTACCACAGCAGGGAAGTCAACATTTGTGAAAATCTAAGTGCAAAATTAATCACACAATATCTGGCTTGCACCTAGAACATGTCTAGGCAGTACAGAGTCAGTAGTTGCTATTTTCCCTGTGCCCATTTAACTTACCCCTCAGGGAGACAAGAAGGGTGCACTCTTTACCATGCAGACAGACCCAGCAGCAGGTGATGGCACCAATGACAAATCGTACAAACTCCAAATGCAATGTGAGAAATGATATCCCCCAGTAAACTTAAGTCATCTAGATCAGGTATTCCCAAACTGGGGTGGACGCACAATGCCGTCGGGGGTACGCCAAATAAAATGTGATTCACTATTTTCATATATATATATATATATTATATATATTTATTATTGTTTTCTTGTTTCTTTTCTTCACATTTTCAAACAGTCCGTTTATATTTTCCAACGGGGCTATACATTTGGGTGAGGGTTTTTTCTTGCCTGAGTAGCCTCGTTTCACTGCTAAAAATCTAATTAAACCATCTAGTGTTCAGCTAAATAACAACACAATGCTAACCATGTGTATGTGACAAATAACATTTGTCACATACACAAATACAGGTAGCCTAGTGAAATAATTAACATCCAATCACATTAACCATTACTCTCTCGCGGGAATTCCACTAACGGTCAGAATGTAGCCAAACGTAGCTGCTGCTCATTCAGTTTGCTCGAAAATTGATAAATGGTTCAAAAAAGTAAGGCGCACCAGCTTATATAAGTTTATATAATATACACTACCGTTCAAAAGATTGGCGTCACTTAGAAATGTCATTGTTTTGGAAAGAAAAGCACTTTTTCTGGCAATTAAAATAACATCAAGTTGATAAGAAATACAGTGCAGACATTGTTAATGTTGTAAATGACTTTTGTAGCAGGAAATAGCTTCAAGGCCAGCATCCCGGAGTCGCCTCTTCATTGTTGATGTTGAGACTGGTGTTTTGCTGGTACTATTTAATGAACCTGCCAGTTGAGGACTTGTGAGGCGTCTGTTTCTCAAACTAGACACTCTAATGTACTTGTCCTCTTGCTCAGTTGTGCACCGGGGCCTCCCACTCCTCTTTCTATTCTGGTTAGGGCCAGTTTGCGCTGTTCTGAACACAGCGTTGTACGAGATCTTCAGGTTTCTTGGCAATTTCTCACATGGAATAGCCTTCAATTCTCAGAACAAGAATAGACTGATGAGTTTCAGAAGAAAGGTCTTTGTTTCTGGCCATTTTCAGCCTGTAATCGAACCCACAAATGCTGATGCTCAAGATACTCAACTAGTCTAAAAAGGCCAGTTTTATTGCCTTTGGAACACAGGAGTGATGGTTGCTGATAACGGGCCTCTGTACACCTATGTAGATATTCCATAAAAAAAATCTGCCGTTTCCAGCTACAAAAGTAATTTACCACATTAACAATGTCTAAACTGTATTTCTGATCAATTTGATGTTATTTTAATGGACATGAAATGTGCTTTTCTTTCAAAAACAAGGACATTTCTAAGTGACCCCAAACTTTTGAACGATAGTGTATATTATATTATATAATATAAACTCAGCAAAAGAAGAAACGTCCCTTTTTCAGGACCCTGTCCAAAGATAATTTGTGCATATCCAAATAACTTCACAGATCTTCATTGTAAAGGGTTTAAACACTGTTTCCCATGCTTGTTCAATGAACCATAAACAATTAATGAGCAAGCACCTATGGAACTGTTGTTAAGACACTTACAGCTTACAGACGGTATACAATTAAGGTCACCGTTATGAAAACTTAGGACACTAAAGAGGCCTTTCTACTGACTCTGAAAAACACAAAAAGATAGATGCCCAGGGTCCCTGCTCATCTGCGTGAACATGCTTTAGGCATGCTGCAAGGAGGTGTGAGGACTCCAAATGTGGCCAGGGCAATAAATTGCAATGTCCGTACTGCGAGACGCCTGAGATAGCGCTACAGGGAGACAGGACGGACAGCTGATCGTCCTCGCAGTGGCAGACCATGTGTAAAAACACCTGCACAGGATCGGTACATCCGAACATCACACCTACGGGACAGGTACAGGATGGCAACAACAACTGCCCGAGATACACCAGGAATGCACAATCCCTCTATCAATGATCAGACTGTCCGCAATAGGCTGAGAGAGGCCGGACTGAGGGCTTGTAGGCCTTTTGTAAGGCAGGTCCTCGCCAGACAACGTCACCTATGGGCACAAACCCACCGTTGCTGGATCAGACAGGGCTTGCAAAAAGTGCTCTTCACTGATGAGTCACGGTTTTGTCTCACCAGGGGTGATGGTCGGATTTGAGTTTATCGTTGAACGAATGAGCGTTATACCGAGGCATGTACTCTACAGCGGGATCGATTTGGAGGTGCAGGGTCCGTCATGGTCTGGGACGGTGTGTCACAGCATCATCGGACTGAGGTTGTGGTCATTGCAGGCAATCTCAACGCTGTGCGTTACAAGGAAGACATCCTCCTCCCTAATGTGATACCCTTCCTGCAGGCTCATCCTGACATGACCCTCCAGCATGACAATGCCACCAGCCATACTGCTCGTTCTGTGCGTGATTTCCAGCAAGACAGGAATGTCAGTGTTCTGCCATGGCCAGCAAAGAGCATGGACCTCAATCCCATTGAGCACGTCTGGAACCTGTTGGAACGGAGAGTGAGGGCTAGGGCCATTCCCCCCAGAAATGTCCGGAAACTTGCAGGTGCCTTGGTGGAAGCAAGAACTGGTAAATCTGGTGCAGTCCATGAGGAGGAGATGCACTGCAAAACTTAACTTCTTGCGTCGAGCCAACCCGGATCCGGGATCATGACTACAGCAATTACCATAACGCAACGTTAACTATTCATGAAAATCGCAAATGAAATGAAATCAATATGCTAGCTCTCATGCTTAGCCTTTTGTTAACAACACTGTCATCTCAGATTTTCAAAAATATGCTTCTCTACCATAGCAAACCTAGCATTTAGCATTTAGCGTTAGCATTTAGCATTCGCATTTAGCGTTAGCATTTAGCGTCACCAGGCAACATTTTCACAAAAACATTCAATAAATCATTTACCTTTGAAGAACTTCGGATGTTTTCAATGAGGAGACTCTCCGTTTAGATAGCAAATGTTCAGTTTTCCTGAAAGATTTGTGCAGGAGAAATCGGTCCGTTTTCTGCGTCATGTTTGGCTACCAAAAAAACCCGAAAATTCAGTTATAAAAACGCCAAACTTTTTCCAAAATAACTCCATAATATCGACTGAAACATGGCAAACGTTGTTTAGAATCAATCCTCAAGGTGTTTTTCTACATATCTCTTCAATGATGTATCGTTCCTGGAAGTGTGCTTCTGCTTCTGTGTCCCATGGCAAAATGAGTGTTACTGACAATTGCGCACCAATTTAGACAAAGGACACCGGACGGACCCCCTGGCAAATGTAGTCTCTTATGGCCAATCTTCCAATGATATGCCTACAAATACGCCACAATGCTGCAGACATCTTGGATGAACGACAGAGCGCATAAGCTCGTTCACAGCATATTCACATCCATATAAGGAGACGTTAGTAAAACACAGCGTCAAAAATCCTGTTCATTTCCTGTTTGAAGTTTCATCTTGGTTTCGCCTGTAAGATCAGTTCTGGGGTACTCACGGATAATATCTTTGCTGTTTTGAAAACGTCAGAGTGTTTTCTTTCCAACGCTGGAAATTATATGCATAGTCGAGCATCTTTTCGTGACAAAATATTGCACTTAAATGGGCATGTTTTTTTTATCCAATAATGACATAGCGCCCCCATAGGTTGAAGAGGTTAATGCAGCTGGTGGCCACACCAGATACTGACTGTTATTTTTTTATATTGACCCTCCGTTTGTTCAAGGACACATTATTCAATTTATGTTAGTCACATGTTGTGGAACTTGTTCAGTTTATGTCTCAGTTGTTGAATCTTGTTATGTTCATACAAATATTACACATGTTAAGTTTGCTGAAAATAAACGCAGTTGACAGTGAGAGGACATTTCTTTTTTTGCTGAGTATGTGTGCAAAAGTACTATCTCACAACTAAATGAAACCTTCACTCTTACGCAGACATTTAGAAACAAAACATGCCAATTTGAAAAAATAAGCCAGGGGAGTTTTTTGAGCAAGAATTAAGACTACTTTCGAGTAGTAAGACATGTATAAAAGCAACAGATACCATTAATAAGAAGTGGCTAGGAGCGTCTTATATGGTGAGTTACCGAGTGGCTAGGACAGGCAAGTCCCATACTATTGTGGAGGACTTAATTATTCCTGCTGCCGTGCATATGGCTGGGACAATGCTGGGGGAAAACGCCAAAAAGACTATACAGACAATGTCTTCATCAAACAACCCTGTTTCATGACACATCAGTAACATGGCAGGAGATGTTTTGAAACAATTACTGCTTTGCATACATGCCAGTGAATTCTATGCGTTACAGCTGGATGAGTCAACATACGTGGCGGGCCTGGCACAGCTCCTTGTATATGTCCGTTATGTTAATGAGGGTCATTTACAGAAGACAGTCTTTTCTGTAAACCCCTGGAAACCAGGACAACAGGAGAGGATATTTTTAAAGTACTGGACAGCTTTGTGACATCAAATGGACTTTGGTGGTCAAAATGTGTTGGTATCTGTACTGATGGCGCAAAAGCCATGACAGGGAGACATAGTGGAGTGGTAACGCGCATGCAAGCAGTTGCTCCCGACACCACTTGGGTGCACTGCAGCATCCACCGAGAGGCTCTTGCTTCCTAAGGAATGCCTGACAGCTTGAAAGACGTTTTGGACACCACGAGTGAAAATGGTTGACTTTGTTAAAGCAAGGCCCCTGAACCCTCATGCATTTTCTGCACTATGCAATGATACGGGCAGCGATCATGTAACGCTTTTACAACATACAGAAGTGCGCTGGTTATCAAGGTGCAAAGTATTGACACGCTTTTTTAAAATTGATAGACGAGCTTAAAGTTCTTTACCGAACATACATTTCTTTTGTCTGCCCGCTTGCATGATGACAAGTTTCTCACACGACTGGCCTGTCTGGGTGATGTTTTTTCTCACCTGAATGATCTGAATCTAGGAATACAGGGACTCTCTGCAACTATATTCAATGTGCGGGACAAAATTGAGGCAATGATTAAGAACTTGGAGCTCTTCTCTGTCTGCATTAACAAGGACAACACACAGGTCTTTCCATCATTGTATGACTTTTTGTGTGAAAATTAACGCAAGCTTATGGACAATGTCAAATATGATATAGAGAAGAACCTGAGTGAGTTGGGTGTGTAATTACGCAGGTACTTTCCTGAAACGGATGACACAAACAACTGGATTCGTTATCCCTTTCATGCCCTGCCTCCAGTTCACTTACTGATATCTGAACAAGAGAGCCTCATCAAAATTGCAAGAAGTGGTTCTGTGAAAATTACATTTTTGTCACGCTCTGATCTGTTTCACCTGTCTTTGTGATTGTCTCCACCCCCCTCCAGGTGTCACCTGTTGTTTGCTAGTCTGCCCGGTTTTGACCCTTGCCTGTCCTGACCCCGAGCCTGCCTGCCACCCTGTACCTCCTGGACTCTGACCTCTGATCTTTTGCCTGCCCACGACCATTCTCTTGCCTGCCCCTTGGATTATAATAAATATCAGAGCCTCAAACGATCTGCCTCCTGTGTCTGCATCTGGGTCTCGCCCTGTGCCCTTATATAATTGATTCAGAAGCCACTGCCAGATTTCTGGATTTGGCTGTGCTCAGAGTATCCTGCCTTGGCAAATGTCATTGTTAAGACACTGATGCCCTTTGCAGCCACGCACCTATGTGAGAGTGGATTCCTCGCCCACACTAGCATGAAAACGAAATACAGGCACAGACTGTGTGTGGGAAATGATTCAAGACAGAGTCTCTCCAATACAACCCAACATTGCAGAGTTATGTGTATCCTTTCAAACACACCCTTCTCCTTAACCTGTGGTAAGTTATTCACAATTTTCGATGAACAAATCACATTTTATATGGAAGATGGCTAAATAAAGAGCAAAATGATTGATTATTATTATTTGTGCCCTGGTCCTATAAGAGCTCTTTGTCACTTCCCTCGAGCCGGGTTGTGACAAACTCAGTCATAAATGTATCGTATAGTGTGTGTGTGTGGCAGGCTTACAATGATGGCATAAAACAACATTTGATTGTGTGCTGATGTTAGAGGAAAATATAGTTTAGATGATTAGAACCATTTATGCTAATACTATTATGTTATGATTTGAAAAGTATGGGTTCTTAATTGTACTGTTACTGAAAATGTAAGCAGAAATGAATTGTGTCTGTGTCTCCTGGGAAAGTTTAAGAAGGAGGGATAAGATAGTTTTTCAAACAGATAAGAATGTTTTGGTTGGATTCCATTAGTGGAGATAAGTTATCCTTTAGACAGGTTGGAATGTAGTTTATGAGGGGAGTGAAACTATCTCCAGGACCGAATACTACACCATTGTAAGGCTGGGAGAGGGTGTGAAACTGATGACGTCATTTTATGTCTTCTTTCTTTAAAATGTAATGTTCTTTGTATTTTGGGTCAGTACTCACTTGAATTAAACGCTATTTACCTGGCTTTTAAGACGGGTCTCAATCTATTTCATGCATAATTAATGAACTTACAATTCATTAATGAATTAGATATGAGTGTTAATTGGTTTCGGCAATTAAAGCAAACAGGAATTTAGAATTCCTCTATCAGCTTACATTTACATTTAAGTCATTTAGCAGACGCTCTTATCCAGAGCGACTTACAAATTGCTGACCCTGGTGCTAGAGGGGGTACAGCTGGGGTACAGCTGACCCTGGTGCTAGAGGGGGGTACAGCTGACCCTGGTGCTAGAGGGAGTACAGCTGACCCTGGTGCTAGAGGGAGTACAGCTGACCCTGGTGCTAGAGGGAGTACAGCTGACCCTGGTGCTAGAGGGAGTACAGCTGACCCTGGTGCTAGAGGGAGTACAGCTGACCCTGGTGCTAGAGGGAGTACAGCTGACCCTGGTGCTAGAGGGAGTACAGCTGACCCTGGTGCTAGAGGGAGTACAGCTGGCCCTGGTGCTAGAGGGAGTACAGCTGACCCTGGTGCTAGAGGGGGTACAGCTGACCCTGGTGCTAGAGGGAGTACAGCTGACCCTGGTGCTAGAGGGAGTACAGCTGACCCTGGTGCTAGAGGGAGTACAGCTGACCCTGGTGCTAGAGGGGGTACAGCTGACCCTGGTGCTAGAGGGGGTACAGCTGACCCTGGTGCTAGAGGGGGTACAGCTGACCCTGGTGCTAGAGGGGGGCACAGCTGACCCTGGTGCTAGAGGGGGGTACAGCTGACCCTGGTGCTAGAGGGGGGTACAGCTGACCCTGGTGCTAGAGGGGGGTACATGTGACCCTGGTGCTAGAGGGGGGGTACAGCTGACCCTGGTGCTAGAGGGGGTACAGCTGACCCTGGTGCTAGAGGGAGTACAGCTGACCCTGGTGCTAGAGGGAGTACAGCTGACCCTGGTGCTAGAGGGAGTACAGCTGACCCTGGTGCTAGAGGGGGTACAGCTGACCCTGGTGCTAGAGGGAGTACAGCTGACCCTGGTGCTAAAGAGGGTACACAGCTGGAGGTTGAATATTTGAAGGGGTATGGGACGATAAAATGTTTGGGAGCCACTGATCTAGATTCAAGGCAGGAATAAGTAGTGAGACAAATGTAGTTCGACGAATCAGATGTGTTTGCTGAGAATTCCGGGAGATATAGGTTGTGTGAACCTACGTGATGACACACCTGTACAGAAATCCTACAACTCCATTCCAAAACCATTGTAGAAGGAAGTGAAGGAGCATGTGCACACACTGCTTGAAAGAGGGGGGGTAAGAAAGTCAAAGTGGTCCTACTCATTACCTGTTGTGTGAGAACAGTGGGAGAGGTGAGGCCTATTCTCTGATTTCTAGGTTCCTATAGAAGATTTCTTGAGACTCGCAAAAGCGGTGAATGAACTGCTCCAGCCCGACGGAGAAAATACAGTGGAGAGCAAAATGTCCCAAAGAACATCGAAAGGAAAGCTGAAAACCAAATGTTCACGTCAATTGCCATCAAAGATGCCAGTAGAATGGACAGCAGCCCACCAGGCCATTGTAGATAGATTTGTGAATGCAGTTAACTACCAGTAAACTACCAAAGGCAGCAGGAAAAGATATGAATGATAGGTTATAGGTCGAAGACCTTGTCTCCAGCTGAAAATAACTATCACCTACACTCCGGAAAGCTCGAATTCCTGGCTCTAAAATGGGCTGTGACAAGTTCCGAGATAATCTCTAATATGCCTCATCTTTTACAATATACACAGATAACAATCCCCTTATATTGGTGATGAGTACTGTCAGGTTTAACGCTGTAGGGCACAGATGGGTGCGTGAACTAGCAAACTTAAATTTTTACATGAAGTACCGCCCAGGGAAAGTCAATATTGACGCAGATACTCTATCCAGAAACCCACTTGACCTCCAATAAGGGTGAATGAGAGTTCACCAACATGACTCAAGATGTAATTACTGCCATCTGGAAGGAAAGTAAAGCTGTCAAAGAAAAGGAGGCTATGTGGGCAGCTGCTCTGTCAATCAGTCTTCCAGTTCCTGACAACACTAATGTCTGGGAAGGCATGATACCGTTAACCGTTGAGGACATCCAAGCTGCCGAAGAGGTTAAAGGGGCGACAACCAACAGACGCCGAGAAAAGGCAACTGCGTGTGAGAGCCAAACGCTTGCTCATATTGTACATTCATAGACTCTACTCGTCACGGAGCAACACTTACTCACCACAGTTCCTTCTCTTTGGCCAACTACCCCGCCTGCCCATTGACCAGTTGCTTGGCCTCAATCAGTGTGATAAACAGGTGTCACAACCAGTCTACACTCAGAACTAGGCCACCAAAATGCAGGAAGCTTACCAAGTTGCATCTGAAAACAGTAGAGAGTCCTCTGCTAAAGGCAAAAGACACTACGACCATGGTGCAGTGGCCCTCCAAACTGGAGATAAGAGTCTTGGTGAAGAATATGTTAGAGAGAGGAGAACCAGGCAAGTTGCAGGCCTACTGGGACACTGCCATACACAGGGTGGTAATAAAGATTGGGGAAGGACCAGTCTACAAGGTGGAAAGGGAGAATGGTGCTAAGGGCATCAGAGTGCTCCATAGCAACATGCTGTTGTTAGTGAACGACATACCTGTGTGAAACATGAGACCTTGGAAGAGAGGAAACAGCCTGCTAGTAAAAGAACATCAAACATGGAACATGGAGGAGATGGGGATGAAACTTCAGAAGAATCTAATGAGGAGGAAGACTTCTGTTCTCGTGGAGTTAACCCAGTTGCAAGCGCAGAACACCCAAGACCTCAGATAAAATCACTAACAGAAGAGGCCTATATGTTTCATCCCTGTATTCAGGATACCGAAAGTAGTTAGTATGAGAACATGAAGCAGGAATCAGAGGTCCTAGAAGAACCAAACAATGAGGATTGGGACAATGCCGAAGGGAGAGAGGACCATGTTGAAAGGAGAGATGATACTCCCGAAACTGTAGTTGGGCCCAATCCAGACAATGGTTGTTCATGTATGAATGACGTCATGGATTCAGATCAGCAGTGCGTAGAGGAAGGGATGGATATCAGAAGATCCCAATGTATCCAAAAAACCCGTGGTGGAAAAAGTACTCAAAAGTTATACTTGAGTAAAAGTAAAGATACCTTAATAGAATATAACTCAAGTAAAAGTGAAAGTCACCCAGTAAAATACTACTTGAGTAAAAGTATTTGGTTTTAAATATACTTAAGTATCAAAAGTAAATGGAATTGCTAAAATGTACTTAAGTATCAAAAGGAAAAGTATGAATCATTTCAAATTCCTTATATCATGCAAACCGATAGCATAATTTCATTTTTTTTTGTATATATATTTACGGATTGCCAGGGGCACACTACAACACTGACATTAATTTACAAACAAAACATGTGTTTAGTGAGTCTGCCAGATCAGAGGCAGTAGGGATGAACAGGGATGTTCTCTTGATAAGTGCGTGAACTGGACCATTTTCCTGTCCATTCAAAACGAGTACTTTTGGGTGTCAGGGAAAATGTAGAGTGAAAAGTACATTATTTTCTTCAGGAATGTAGTGAAGTAAAACTAGAAGTTGTCAAAAATATAAATAGCAAAGTAAAGTACAGATAGCACAAAAAACAACTTGAGGTACTTTAAAGTATTTTTTACTTAAGTACTTTACACCACTGCCTAAAACCAAGGAGCAAGCTAACTTATGACACACTTGGACAGCCAACATACCAGATGTGGAGACCTAACATTCATGCCTTATAGCAAACTCTACCACCCGCTCCACCAATATGCATGTCTACTTACCAATGTCAGCAGTGTGACCAATATCAATACCAGTGCCGAAACCTATACAGAACACCAGACATACTGCTCAGTTACAGACTTGCTGAGTAATAACAGGAGGGACTATTTAAAGAGGGTGAGCGTGTCAGGTTGCAAATAATTGAGTTAGGACTTAAAGTACATGGGATTCAAGGGATAACTTTTCTATTTTGCTGGACTAAGTCTATCCATTCCTATGCAGTCAGGTATTTATTATGCAGCAGTAGATGCAATTACAGTCAGGACACAAGAGGGCGCTCAAACTTGTGTTGGACTAGGAATCAAAGGAGTAAGTACTGAGCTGGCTTCAGTGTTGACATGTTCGCAGTTTTCCAGCGAAGTTGGGCTACTTTGAAAACGATGTCGCGGGTGAAAATGCATTGGTTGCGGGTGGCGGGTTTTTGGGCTACTTTCAATTGCACCGCAATCGTATTTCTTCGTTATATATATATATATATATTTCACTGAGTCAGGGAGACAGAGCAGCACGCGCGTACATCGTGATAACTTTTTACCGGTTTTAGGTAGGCTATTTAGATGGGTCATTATGGAGACACCCTTTTTTCCATAAAACATTAACAAGCTAGAACTGATATCGGCGAGAATGCATTTGAAATCGACACTAGGCGCACTAGAGCACTTCAGATAAATTCGCTCAGAGGTGGTTTAAATAAACTGCATTTTTGAAGGTGAATTTTCTTATGGATAACCGTATCAGGCGAAGGGTTTTACTCATGCTCATTTCTAGGGAAATTTGAAATGGAAGTTATGGAACTCCCTCGCGTGCTTGTGTTATGGGGAAATGGCCACAATGAAAATCACATTACATGTGGGGACTGATAGGCGACATTTGCATCTGGATGGCCATCAAGTAAGCTATTAATTTATATGCCATTCTCGGCTACTGTAGCCTGCCATTTGATACAGTAAATACACTATGTTGAAATTATTATATCACTGGAGTCGATGCAAATCAATTTGTGCCACTTGTGTAGCCTACCTGGAGCTGGCAAACGGATTTAATAGAATATAATTCAGTTTGTTGTTGTATCCTTGTGTAATTATGCAATTATTAATGGCCATGTTTAGTTAAATTAAAAGTTATCAATTGTGATCATGTTCACAGCTCTATCACAAATGTATCATTCTCCATTGTGGATTTTCTCCTGAAATGAGATGTTGGCATGTTGGCCTATCAGGGGCTATAGGCCACCTGCATCTGGCACAGTTGAATTGCAATTATTTTGAAATAACAAGTGAATCTCGCAAATAGGCGATTTATGTTTGTAGTCTTAACATTTGGCAGATAATGACGGCACAATTGCGAGAAAATAGACTAACATTCGTTTTTTAAAGTTCGTCCAAGTGATTGCACTTCCTAACCTCCTGCCCAATGTATGACCATATTAGAGAGACATATTTCCCCCAGATTACACAGATCCACAAAGAATTCGAAAACAAATCCAATTTTGAAAAACTCCCATATCTTTTGGGTGAAATTCCACAGTGTGCCATCACAGCAGCAATATTTGTGACCTGTTGCCACGAGAAAAGGGCAACCAGTGAAGAACAAACACCATTGTAAATACAACCCATATTTATGCTTATTAATTTTATCTTGTGTCCTTTAACTATTTGTACATTGTATAAATATAATAATATTTGTAATGTCTTTACTGTTGTGAAACTTCTGTATGTGTAATGTTTACTGTTAATTTTTGTTGTTTTTCACTTTATATATTCACTTTGTATGTTGTCTACCTCACTTGCTTTGGCAATGTTAACACATGTTTCCCATGCCAATAAAGCCCTTGAATTGAATTGATTCGTGCAGAGATTTCGAGACCCTCTGTCCAAAATTCATCACTCAAACTCTCAGGTCGATGTATCTATCGTTATGCACGTGCACAAACAGGGTTCATTTAGGCAATAAAGCACAAGGGGGTGTGGTATATGGCTAATACACTACGGCTAAGGGCTGTTCTTATGCATGATGCATCGCGGAGTGCCTGGACACAGCCCTTAGTCGTGGTATATTGGTCATATACCATAAACACCAGAGGTGCCTTATTGCTATTATAAACTGGTCACCAACGTAATTAGAGCAGTACAAATAAATGTTGTGTCATACCTGTGGTATAAGGTCTGATATGCCACTTATGTCAGCCAATCAGCATTCAGGGCTCGAACCACCCAGTTTATAATTATAATTTAGTGCTGAATGCTGATTGGTTGAAAGCCATGGTATATTAGATGTGTACCACGGGAATGACAAAAACATACTTTTTACCATTCTAATTACATTGGTAACCAGTTTATAATAGCAATAAGGCAATTTAGGAATTTGTGGTAAATGGCCAATATACCACGGCTAAGGGCTGTTCTTACCACACCTCCTCCAGCCTTACTGCATAATCAAAGCAGTCAAAACAAGTTAAATCGACATCCATTGATGGACAATGATCTGGAGAGTTTAATAAGGGTGTTTTATCTTTTCTCTTGCGACTTATTCTTAAACTCGCAATAATTATTATTTTGATGAAAAAACAAATTTAGCTTCTTAGTCTAAGTCGTTAAAGATGACAATGATATTCCTTCTTAATTCGGTTGATAACTTTATGGAAAAGGGGTTATTGTATAAATGTGGCAACTCTTGCAACAACATTTTTTATGGGCTAGTGGTCAGGCCTTGTGGGCGGGTTTTCAGAGGTCATTGGCCTCCTATACATTTTAGCTCGACCTGGCAACCTTGGCTGGCCTCATTATTAAAATGGAGTTACTTGATAAAGTTTAAACATTCTCACGTGCTTCCTTTTTTCCACCTCATTTCATGTAAAATTCCTTTATTTGTACTTTATTTGTTGTTGATGAGTTACAAGGTGTTTAGCAACATGGTCTGACATTCTTTGTAATGTTTATAGGTCATGGGGTTATATTTTTGATGAAAATTCAATGTAGCAAACAAGCTAGTGAGCTAGGCCAGCTAGCTATCGATATCCAAGTAACTATTTTCTAATGTATATTACAGTGAATGTATTGGATGGTTTATTTGTTCAACAGGAGAGTAATTTCATCTCATGGTTCAGGGGGATGCAGAACGTAGTTGGGCTGTTATTAGAGTAATACTCTGTCGTGGTTCTATCATCAGACTTTTGAACTGTTTGTCTTGCTGATGTGGTCATCATAAAATGGAGCCGTTTGCTATACAAGACTGGGAGACTGAATGTTAGTGTGTTCATGGAGGAGACTGAAATACTGAATGGTGTTTTGTTTCATTGGGTAATGTCAATTCTATTTTTGTTATTTCTTGAAATTCAATCTAAGAATCATTTCATCTTTATGTAAACTTATTTGATATGAATATTCATTTATTTAACTTTTGATTGATTATGAAAACAGAGTCACTTGATACAATTGAAACGTTCTCATGTGCTTCCTTTTTTACACCGCATTTCATATTACCTCCTTACTGCTCTCAGATCTCCATCCTGAGGCTAATAACATATACCCATCCACCTACACTCACCAAGTTCAGAGTTTCTTCTGCCCATAAGCCCAACAAAGACGTCGTCCATCTCCCCTGTTACAAAAAAGGCTTAGATCATTATCAAATGCAGGTGTTCACAGTATGTTTACATTTTTTAGGACCTTGGGTATGAAAAAAGCACTTTATGAATTATTATTATGACACGAAATGCCTAAATTTTCAATTAAAAAGAATAACATTTCTATTGATATGTAAAAGAAACAGTAAATGAATGGTTATTACTAACTTTTATGGGGAGATGGTGGTAGAGCATTTATATCTGGGGAAAAACAAGGCAAATAAATGGCAAAACATCAGAAATCCCAATAGATCTCCAATAAAAAGTGAATTAGTCCTATGAAGAATGTCCTTTACCAGCAGTGAACACCAGCATCAGAACATGTTATGAAATAATGAAAGATGTATCATTGGTATAAACACTTCTATCCATCATGAAAGGCCTGAGTCAACACAACATCATCTCTTTAGGCCAGGGCAAGCACTTTGTGACAACTGTGGTCTGCTGATGTAAAAATGGTATTTCTAAATAACTTTAGTTTGATCTAGGATGTGGAGCAGACAGAGCAGACACTTACCAGCGCTCCTTCTCCCCATCAGCCCGACGAAGCTGTCATAATCCAGACCGTTATATCTCTTCAGAATGGTCCGCTGGATGTTTCCAAAACCTGGACCCTCCTGTAATGATGACACATGATTGTATTCAGTGTTTTTTCTTTTGTGTTCAATCACTTGTGCAAGTTTTTAGATGTAAGTGGTACACTCCCGGGTACAAAACTCTGAACTGATAACACTTGTAATGCCCCATTTTACATTCAAAACCTTGCATACATTGGGGTTTCACACATCTTTCACCCCTGAGTCATCCATGCCAAAATATTTTCTGTGAAATACCATGAGAACATGTTGTTTGGTCACCAATAAATCAGATAACGATAGACTAACCATTTAATCATTTTAACTACCATTTAATCCAATAGCAAAAAAACAACATTAGTTTTTATAGTGCTGAATAGAAAGAATAGTAGATGGTAAGTATAATTTCTCATACAGTACATTTGTATCCAGTGGCAGATTGTGAGCATATTGAGAAACATGTAAAGCTTATAGTTTAATTTTCCTTATAAATTACATACGTAGGACAAATCATCAAAAATAGTGGTATTGTAAAGCAGTTGTCCACTGTAAAAACGTAGCACAGTGTTGTGTGTCATTTGTGCCTCATGCAACATTTTTTTAACCTTTTTACCCTTATTGCCTGTTTCTCTGCTTACAGTGTATCAATGCAATTCAGATAACGAGTGGAATATAATATGTATATATATGATATATTTAGGTATTTCAGCAGTGCATTGTACACTACACTATACTTCCAAATGGTAGCACATAGTGATTATTTCTACTTTGTCCTGTTGAAGAACACTGGCTGATGGAGAATGTCCTGTTGAAGAACACTGGCTGATGAAGAATGTCCTGTTGAAGAACACTGGCTGATGGAGAATGTCCTGTTGAAGAACACTGGCTGATGGAGAATGTCCTGTTGAAGAACACTGGCTGATGGAGAATGTCCTGTTGAAGAACACTGGCTGATGGAGAATGTCCTGTTGAAGAACACTGGCTGATGGAGAATGTCCTGTTGAAGAACACTGGCTGATGGAGAATGTCCTGTTGAAGAACACTGGCTGATGGAGAATGTCCTGTTGAAGAACACTGGCTGATGGAGAATGTCCTGTTGAAGAACACTGGCTGATGGAGAATGATGATGTAGTATTTACAGACACATCCATATATGATTCGGTTTTACCTTCCAGCATAAATTTGTCAAATTGACACATTTATGAGGTAAATATATAGAAATGTACAGTGTTCAGCAGTAATCAAACTATAATGTTAACTAGGCACTACATACATTTGTTTCAGTAGTTATTAGTGTTGAGAAGTTTGATTAAGTGATAGTAATTGTATTGTTAACAAATGACATTAAAAAAAAGTAAAGAGGATATTGCATTTTGAAAAGCAGATACTTAGATTGAATATGTATCCAAATTGGAAGAGTGATTTGGTGCAGTGGACAAGAGACTTTGTGAATTAGCTTGTTGTACTCAGTCAATTGAAAATGTACTTGGGAGTTTTGAAACACCAGCCATTGATGATCTGTTTAGATTTGTGTGCTTAGAGTTGTGAAAATGTAACACATACTGTACTTGTGAAAATTGCACCAAAGTGATTGGAGAAAAAAAAATGTAAGCACCCATGGTCATTCCACCCCCCAAAGATCAATGTGATGACGTTGAATCAGCTTGGAAAACGATTTGGATTTTCAAAAAGTAATCAATGAATGGCATTGCGTCTCTTTTTCACCCAATTTTTAACCTACATCCAATTACATGGTAAATAGTTTTGTTGATTTCACGTTGAATTAGTCGACAACTCAACCAAATGTAAATCAAAACTAGACGTTGAACTAACGTTTGTTCCCAGTGGGCAAGGTCTGGTGAAATATGAAGGAATTAATTCATTCTAACTCATTTAATGTTTTCATGTCATATGAAACAATGTTCTCGCTCCACAGTCCGGCTTTGATTCAAACTATTAATTGGCTATAGTGTATTTTATCAGTAATTTGAATTCATAAATCATATTTATTGTAAGGAAAAACAGAACATTTACGCGCTAACCTGAGATTTAAATTGAAACGTTAGGCTGAGAAACTTCCATACCTCTGAGTTGGTTGATCTGTGTGCCCCAGCCGCAGGTTCCTCGCAGCTGGACTGGCTTGAGTGGAGTTTCATGGCGACAAACAAAGCCACCAGCAAAATGCCGCTTCTCATCTTTTTACCACCAACCTGTAAGGTGAGTGACGATGGGTTAGCAACAATATAGCCAAACAACTTGAAAAGTTTGGATAAGAGCTCCGCGGAAACCAAACTCGCATCACATTTGAGCCTGGTTTTACGCGAATTAATATTGTCCCTCAATAAATATAATATAGCTGACAGATATGACTCTACAATACAATCTTTAAAAGAAAATGAAAATAAAAAGACCCAAAAGGAAATGTCTTCTTGTTTGAAAATACGCATAATGCGCACTGAAATGTTGACATGCATTTTGAATTTAAAGTCTATATTAATAAACAATGGCAGTTATTTTTGCTTTGTTCGGATGTTTTCAAGGACATTAATCATGTTTCAACAACAACAAGTCCAATATTTATGTTTTTCCCGCTGCGTTCAAGGTTGGGTTATCAGCGTCTCCAAATGTCGCTGAAATATGCACGCCATTTGACAAGCATAGCAATCATTTAAAAACATCTAGATATATAATACATCATATAATACAGGGCATATTTCTCTAAAATAAATACTTATTTACCCGTTTTCCGATCGAAGTGGTAATATTCTGTTACACCGCGCGTGTGCCCAGGTGCGTTCTGGAGTGAGGAAAGGCGTGAATAGCTCCTGCAGTGCAGCGACGAGATCCACGAAGAAAGTGAGAGGTCCAGTCCACATCTGTTTATTAAATGATAGCTGGGTATCTGCGCGAGTCCAATCGGCTGCAGAAACGTAGGTGGGTTCTCGACGTCATAGCACATTCTCGTGTACACTCATATTCATACTACGCCTAGCTGTCATCGGAAAAACGAACACCATGATCCATTCAATGGCCTCAAACGTTCCATAGTCCTATTCTTTGATACATGACACAAATCTAATTGGTACTGAAGATAAGTGGATTATGGTTCATTTTGGTTTTTGCTCTGCCTTAGTTAACTGCTAAATAGCTGCTCTCATCGTGGTGGCCTGTGCTCTTGATCGCTTAATTGTAGTGGTCATTGACAAGAGCCCAATCCGTCTAGGAAGTCATTATAAACTATAGAGATAGGAGCTGCCACAGCACCGTGAGACTACATGGATGGACGTCTTGGAGACAGCTAATTGAGCTGCTGCCTGCTTGCCGGGTTGATTAGCAGAAAGAGATCCTGTAAAGATGTCAAAGTGATTGGCAGTCAGTGTGTGTGTGTTTCCAAAGGTCTTTTTAAATTGCTTCCACTGCTGTTAAATTCCTACTTAAACGCGTTTGACAGCTGTTGCGAACAAACATCGATTCTGCAACTTACCCCAAGCATGACATTAGACCCAAAGAGTACGATTCCTTTCTTCACAAGGAATAAGAAAATTGATTAAAAGCTTTTTCAGGATTTGTGGGTCCCCTGCGGGATGGTTGAGCTAATGTAGGCTAATGCATGAGGTTGTAAGTAAGAAGAACATTACTCAGGACTTAGACATATCTGATATTGGCAGAAAGCTGACATTCTTGTTCATCTAACTGCACTGTCCAATTTACAGGAGCTATTACAGTGAAATAATACCATGCTATTGTCACGACTTCTGCCGAAGTCGTTGCCTCTCCTTGTTCGGGCGGTGCTCGGCGTTCGACGTCACCGGTCTTCTAGCCATCATTGATCCATTTTTTCATTTTCCATTGGTTTTGTCTTGTCTTCCCACACACCTGTTTCAATCCCATTCATTACCTGTTGTGTATTTAACCCTCTGTTTCCCCTAATGTCTTTGTCAGAGATTGTTTTATTGTCAGTGTTGTTATTTTGTTGTGTTGGTGCGTGACGGGTCCTCGTACCCATGTTTTTTAATGTCTGTACGTTTTAGTGTTATGGAGCATGTTCTGTTGACATTTATTAAAAGACTCCATTTACACTTCATTTTAACTCTCCTGCGCCTGACTTCCCTGCCACCTATACACACAACGCTGACAGCTATTGTTTGAGGAGAGTGCAGTTTTGAACATGAAAAGTTATTCATAAACAAATTAGGCACATTTTGGCAGTCTTGATACATTTTGAACATAAATGCAATGGTTCTTCGAATCAGTCTAAAACTTTGCACATACACTTCTGCCATCTAGTGACCAAAATCTAAATTGTACATGGGCTGGGATAATACATTATGGCCTTTCTCTTGCATTTCAAAGATGATGGTACAAAAAAGGTGTTTTTTCATTGTATTATCTTTTACCATATCTAATGTGTTATATTCTCCTACATTCCTTTAACATTTCCACAAACTTCAAAGTGTTTCCTTTCAAATGGTACCTACCAATAATATGCATATCCTTGCTTCGGGGCCTGTGCTACAGGCAGTTATATTTGGGTATGTCATTTTAGGCAAAATTTTAAAAAAGGGGCCAATCTTTAAGAGGATTTATAAAAAATTGTGAAGCATAGTATCAGTCATTCGTTGAAGCAGTGGCGGTCCTAGCTTGTATGGCTCCTTGGGCGAACACCCCCTTCAGCGGCCCCTCAATAAAAAAAAAGCATAATTTTGCACTAACTACGTTTTATCAGACATTTTGAAAAACACAAATAAATAATCATAACATTTAAAACTATATAAATATATACAGAAATAAGACTCATAAATATAAAAAAGAAGTAACAAAGACAAATAGAAACAAAATGTAGTATATAAATACAAATAAATAAGAGAATCAAATTGTTACACTATTATCCTATTGCTAACAAGAAACACACAAATAAAACTAAATTGCACTAAATCACACAAATACACAAAAAGAATAACACACTCATATGAGAGATGGAGAGCACATGGGCATTCGTTACTCACAGCATTTATAGTGGTGGAACATCCCACATACAAACCCAGTAATAATAAAATCATCATTGTTACCTCGAAAATGGAAACTTAAAACTTTGCTAAATGGAAATGATTTATTTTGTTTATGTTATGCAGTGATGCACACATAAACACATGTGTGTACCCACACACACACATGTATGTCCACGTGCTACACAAACACACCTGAAGAATCCTGCTGTGGAGAAGTGGAAGCAAATGGGTCCTCAGGCTCAGACAACATTTGTGAAGACACCTGTGTGGCTGAGGAGGTGGAAGGCCCCTCATCCCAAGGCGCCAAGATAATTTCTGAAGAGGCCTGTGTGGCAGAGGAGGTAGATGGCTCCTGATCCTGGCCAGTGCCAGAGGGTGCTCCAAAATATTTCAGAGGTTCCCCTGAATCTGCATTGAAATACAATATATGAGTCTGACACCCTAAATACATGTGTTGCACAATTAAATATACATGTCATTATGCACAATTTATCAAACTTTCAGAATAGGAACCAAATGAACCATATAACCGCCTTGGGTAATTCTAGGCATAAGACACCAAAAGACTCAATATATCACAAAAGATACAAAATATCAGCATAATATAGACAGACATATTTTAAGTTAGCCTACAGCATTGGAAATTCCCCTTACTGAGCTCAGGACCTAGTCAGTACAATCACAGAAAACGTTTATGATGTCACCTCAATGAAAGTTAACAAAATCAATAATGCACTAGTTAGGTTGTAATCACTTTGCTACAGGCTACACACACTATCATGATGAAACTGTGAAATTATATCCAATGTCATGTAAGCTAGTTGGACAGAAAACGGAATATTGTCGCCCTATGTGTAATAGCATAGCAAGCAACATAGGCTAACAAACATACAGTGCCTTGCAAAAGTATTCACCCCCTTGGCATTTTTCCTATTTTGTTGCCTTACAACCTGGAATTAAAGTAGATTTTTGGGGGGTTTGTATCATTTGATTTACACAACATGCCTAGCACTTTGAAGATGCCAAATATTTTTTCTTGTGAAACAAACAAGAAAAATGAAAAAATGAAAACTTGAGCGTGCATAACTATTCACCCCCCAAAGTCAATACTTTGTAGAGCCACCTTCTGCAGCAATTACAGCTGCAATTCTCTTGGGATATGTCTCTATAAGCTTGGCACCTCTAGCCACTAGGATTTTTGCCCATTCTTCAAGGCAAAACTTCTCCAGCTCCTTCAAGTCGGATGGGTTCCGCTGGTGTACAGCAATCTTTAAGTCATACCACAGATTCTCAATTGGATTGAGGTGTGGGCTTGACTAGGCCATTCCAAGACATTTAAATGTTTCCCCCTAAACCACTTGAGTGTTGCTTTAGCAGTACGGTTAGGGTCATTGTCCTGCTGGAAGGTGAACCTCCGTCCCAGTCTCAAATCTCTGGAAGATTGAAAGAAAGAATAAATAATTTCCCTGTATTTAGCACCATTCATAATTCATTCAATTCTGACCAGTTTCCCAGTCCCTGCCGATGAAAAACATCCCCACAGCATGATGCTTCCACCACCATGCTTCATTGTGGGGATGGTATTCTTGGGGTGATGAGAGGTGTTGGGTTTGTGCCAGACATATCGTTTTCCTTGATGGCCAAAAGCTACATTTTAGTCTCATCTGACCAGAGTACCTTCTTCCATATGTTTGGGGGGTCTCTCACATGCCTTTTGGTGAACACCAAACTTGTTTGCTTATTTTTTTCTTTAAGCAATGGCTTTTTTTCTGGCCACTCTTCCGTAACGCCCAGCTCTGTGGAGTCTACGGCTTAAAGTGGTCCTATGGACAGATACTCTAATCTCCGCTGTGGAGCTTTGCAGCTCCTTCAGTGTTCTCTTTGGTCACGTTGTTGACTCTCTGATTAATGCCCTTCTCACCTGGTCCGTGAGTTTTGGTGGCCGGCCCTCTCTTGGCAGGTTTGTTGTGGTGCCATATTATTTAATGGTGCTCCGTGGGATGTTCAAAGTTTCGGATATTTTTTTATAACCCAACCCTGATCTGTACTTCTCCACAACTTTGTCCCTGACCTGTTTGGAGAGCTCCTTGGTCTTCATGGTGCCGCTTGCTTGGTGGTGCCCCTTTCTTAGTGGTGTTGCAGACTCTGGGGCCTTTCAGAACAGGTGTATATATACTGAGATCATGTGACACTTAGATTGCACACAGGTGGACTTTATTTAACTAATTATGTGACTTCTGAAGGTAATAGGTTGCACCAGATCTTATTTAGGGGCTTCATAGTAAAGGGGTGAATACATATGGATGGCCCCTTATTTAGGGGCTTCATAGTAAAGGGGTGAATACATATGGATGGCCCCTTATTTAGGGGCTTCATAACAAAGGGGGTGAATACATATGGATGGCCCCTTATTTAGGGGCTTCATAGTAAAGGGGGTGAATACATATGGATGGCCCCTTATTTAGGGGCTTCATAGTAAAGGGGTGAATACATATGGATGGCCCCTTATTTAGGGGCTTCATAGTAAAGGGGGTGAATACATATGGATGGCCCCTTATTTAGGGGCTTCATAGTAAAGGGGGTGAATACTTATGGATGGCCCCTTATTTAGGGGCTTCATAGTAAAGGGGGTGAATACATATGGATGGCCCCTTATTTAGGGGCTTCATAGTAAAGGGGTGAATACATATGGATGGCCCCTTATTTAGGCTTCATAGTAAAGGGGTGAATACATATGGATATTTAGGGGCTTCATAGTAAAGGGGGTGAATACATATGGATGGCCCCTTATTTAGGGGCTTCATAGTAAAGGGGGTGAATACTTATGGATGGCCCCTTATTTAGGGGCTTCATAGTAAAGGGGGTGAATACATATGGATGGCCCCTTATTTAGGGGCTTCATAGTAAAGGGGGTGAATACTTATGGATGGCCCCTTATTTAGGGGCTTCATAGTAAAGGGGGTGAATACATATGCACTCACCACTTTACCGTTTTTTATTTTTTAGAATCTTTTGAAACAAGTTATTTTTTTCATTTCACTTCACCAATTTGGACTATTTTGTGTATGTCCATTACATGAAATCCAAATAAAAATCCATTTCAATTACAGGCTGTAATGCAACAAAATAGGAGAAATGCCAAGGGGGGTGAATACTTTTGCAAGGCACTGTAAGTGTTATACTAACCTATTTCATTACATGCATAATATTATACTCATAAAGAGATGACATAACTGCATACCTTGATCTTTTGTGCGTTTCTCCTCTTCTTCTTTCCTCTTTTTCCTAAACTGGGCACCTGATGGCTTAGACCTTTTCTTATCCATTTGTGTTGATTTGGCACTCAAGCATCAATACATTACCCATGCCCCAACACTGTCAACCAAGAGTCAAGACTAAACCAATTCACCTTGGTGGTTTGCAGACTGGTTTTCTCACAAACCAGAAAAAATTGCAACATATGCCTGTGAAACTATATATTCACAGTATTATGAAGGAATTCTGGTTTATTTGGTAGCATTCGTTGTGTGACTGATTTTATTAACTGTATTAGTACTGTACAAAGTTAGAGGTGTGCTAGTTGATAGATTCCACCGCTTCCCCTACCATGGGCTTCCAGTGGGGAGACCTGAGGTCAACCTACACCTGCCCCCCTCCCCATCTCATACTTCTGAGTGGGAGACATTCCCAGGCAGTAGTCTGCCTAGCTCACAAATTAGAATCAGGGCGCCCACTCCGACAAGGTTAATTCAACCACAGTCCCACACCGTGACATGATATCATTGACTTGACATGCAAATGAGCGATAGAAAACCGATCGCGCAACTGTCACCATTCACCGCCCTGGGCGGCTGCATATGTTGCCCATAACTAAATCTGCTACTGCGTTGAAGCATTGGTTTTCTGGACAATGGTAATACAATACATTGAGTTTTGGTAGTTTATTATTTACTTCAGATGCAACTGAATTATTATTCTGAAATAAAACATTATTATCAAACAATGAAAATACAATTTAATTAACTAAAACTTGAAAGCAACTCAAAACAGTTTTTATCAGCAGTAAGCAAATAAATCAACAATTATTTTTGTGTCACAATTAAATCCTACTCTGGCAATCAGATTAAACTTCAATGGACGTTTTATGAATCATACCATAACGCATCTGTACGAGCCATGCATTTTTCATTTATATAAACTTTCAGATCATAGCAGCCTAGGGACTATGGCCGTGGGGGATATAATAGATGCAACGACTTCAGTCCCTAGGGACTGTGATTAGATAAACGATGGAATATATGCATGGAACAACAAAGGACCAGTAGGGATCCAAATGTTCAAATGTTGCATATTACAAAAGGTTAAAAGTGTCAGGTTTTAATAAGGAACTCCAGGCCATATTTCTTAGTTCTTGTGTTTTGTAGATCCACAAATAAGGCAGAGAGTGGGGGTTTTGAGGGCAGGGGTCGAGGTTGGGGATGGAGGGTGTGTGGTTATTGGTGTATGTGTTGACCAGGCTGGTTGGGGGTGGAGAGATCTGACAGAAGTAGGGACTGCAGCAGGCTGCATGGGGTTGCATGGTTCAGCATAGACTTGCATGGTTCAGCATTGGGCTGCAGCGGGTTGCAGTGGGTTGCATGGTTCTGCATAGAGTTGCATGGTTCAGCATTGGGCTGCATGGTTCTGCATAGAGTTGCATGGTTCAGCATTGGGCTGCATGGTTCTGCATAGAGTTGCATGGTTCAGCATTGGGCTGCATGGTTCTGCATAGAGTTGCATGGTTCAGCATTGGGCTGCAGCGGGTTGCAGTGGGTTGCATGGTGCTGCAGCAGGCTGCATGGTGTTGCATGGTGCTGCAGCAGGCTGCATGGTGTTGCATGGTGCTGTAGCAGGCTGCATGGTGTTGCATGGTGCTGCAGCAGGCTGCATGGTGTTGCATGGTGCTGCAGCAGGCTGCATGGTGTTGCATGGTGCTGCAGCAGGCTGCATGGTGTTGCATGGGGTTGCTGCAGCAGGCTGCATGGTGTTGCATGGTGCTGCAGCAGGCTGCATGGGGTTGCATGGTGCTGCAGCAGGCTGCATGGGGTTGCATGGTGCTGCAGCAGGCTGCATGGGGCTGCATGGTTCTGCATAGAGTTGCATGGTTCAGCATTGGGCTGCAGCGGGTTGCAGTGGGTTGCATGGTGCTGCAGCAGGCTGCATGGTGTTGCATGGTGCTGCATGGCGCTGCATGGTGCCAGATGGGATGTTTACCTGCTGGTATATGGCCCTGAACCCACTCCCATCTCCCTCTTCCACATCTCACTCCCCTCTTTCCTCTCTCCTCTTCCTATTCCCCTCTTCCTCAGGGACGGGGGGTGAGGTATGGTAGGGTGGGGGTGTGGGGTGAGGTAGGGTGGAGGAGTGGTAATCGTTAGCTGTCTTATCGGCTGCTATCTGAATAGGTCTATCGGACAATTTTTCTTGGGTCACTATAACTATATCTATTTTGCCAATTGGATTGATCCCCTCTACCACACGGAACCCCACTAATCTACCGACTGAAACGCACGAGGTGGCTAAAAACAGACCTCAATCCTATGCTAGCTTGCTGCCGATGGCCCGGCTAGCTGTCTGAATCACCGTGACCCCAACCAACCTCACTACTCACTGGATCCTTAGGATCACTCGACTAAGCATGCCTCTCCTTAATGTCAATATGGCTTGTCCATTGCTGTTCTGGTTAGTGTTTATTGGCTTATTTCACTGTAGAGCCTCTAGCCCTGCTCATTATACCTTATCCAACCTTTCAGTTCCACCACCCACACATGCGATGACATCACCTGGTTTCAATGATGTTTCTAGAGACAATATCTCTCTCATCATCACTCAATACCTAGGTTTACCTCCACTGTATTCACATCCTACCATACCTTTGTCTGTACATTATACCTTGAAGCTATTTTATCGACCCCATTAACCTCCTTTTACTCTCTGTCCCAGACGTTCTAGACGACCAATTCTCATAGGTTTTAGCCGTACCCTTATCCTACTCCTCCTCTGTTCCTCTGGTGATGTAGAGATGAATCCAGGCCCTGCAGTGCCTAGCTCCACTCCTATTCCCCAGGCGCTCTCTTTTGATGACTTCTGTAACCGTAATATCCTTGGTTTCATGCATGTTAACATTAGAAGCCTCCTCCCTAAGTTTGTTTTATTCACTGCTTTAGCACACTCAGCCAACTCGGATGTTCTAGCCGTGTCTGAATCCTGGCTTAGGAAGACCACCAAAAATTCTGATATTTTCATCCCTAACTACAACATTTTCCGACAAGGTAGAACGGCCAAAGGGGGTGGTGTTGCAATCTACTGCAAAGATAGCCTGCAGAGTTCTGTCTTACTATCCAGGTCTGTACCCAAACAATTTGAACTTCTACTTTTAAAAATCCACCTCTCTAAAAACAAGTCTCTCACCATTGCCACCTGCTATAGACCACCCTCTACCACATGTGAACTGATTGCCCCCCATCTATCTTCAGAGCTCGTGCTGCTAGGCGACCTAAACTGGAACATGCTTAACACCCCAGCCATCCTACAATCTAAACTTGATGCCCTCAATCTCACACAAATTATCAATGAACCTACCAGGTACCACCCCAAAGCCGTAAACATGGGCACCCTCATAGATATCAAACTAACCAACTTGCCCTCCTCAATACACCTCTGCTGTTGTCAACCAAGATCTCAGCGATCACTGCCTCATTGCCTGCATCCGTAATGGATCAGCGGTCAAACCACCTCCACTCATCACTGTCAAACGCTCCCTGAAACACTTCAGCGAGCAGGCCTTTCTAATCGACCTGGCCGGGGTATCCTGGAAGGATATTGATCTCACCCCGTCAGTAGAGGATGCCTGTTTTTTGTTTTTTTAAATAACCAGGAATTTTTTTAAATGCCTTCCTCACCATCTTAAATAAGCATGCCCCATTCAAGAAATTTAGAACCAGGAACAGATATAGCCCTTGGTTCTCTCCAGACCTGACTGCCCTTAGCCAACACAACCTGTGGCGTTCTGCATTAGCATCGAACAGCCCCGTGGTATGCAACTTTTCAGGGAAGCTAGAAACCAATATACACAGGCAGTTAGAAAAGCCAAGGCTAGCTTTTTCAAACAGAAATTTGGTTCCTGCAACACAAACTCAAAAAAGTTCTGGGACACTGTAAAGTCCATGGAGAATAATAACACCTCTTCCCAGCATCCCACTGCACTGAAGATAGGAAACACTGTCACCACCGATAAATCCACTATAATTGAGAATTTCAATAAGCATTTTTCTACGGCTGGCCATGCTTTCCACCTGGCTTCTCCTACCCCGGTCAACAGCACTGCACCCCCCACCGCAACTCGCCCAAGCCTTCCCCATTTCTCCTTCTCCCAAATCCAGTCAGCTGATGTTCTGAAAGAGCTACAAAATCTGGACCCCTACAAATCACCTGGGCTAGACAATCTTGACGCTTTCTTTCTAAAATTATCTGCCGAAATTGTTCAACCTCTCTTTCGTGTAGTCTGAGATTCCCAAAGATTGGAAAGCAGCTGCATTCATCCCCCTCTTCAAAGGGGGGGACACTCTTGACCCAAACTGCTACAGACCTATATCTATTTTACCCTGCCTTTCTAAGGTCTTCGAAAGCCAAGTCAACAAACAGATTACCGACCATTTTGAATCCCACCATACCTTCTCCGCTATGCAATCTGGTTTCCAAGCTGGTCATGGGTGCACCTCAGCCACGCTCAAGGTCCTAAACGATATCTTAACCGTCATCGATAAGAAACAATACTGTGCAGCCGTATTCATTGACCTGGCCAAGGCTTTCGACTCGGTCAATCACCACATCCTCATCGGCAGAATCGACAGCCTTGGTTTCTCAAATGATTGCCTAGCCTGGTTCACTAACTACTTCTCTGATAGAATTCAGTGTGTCAAATCGGAGGGTCTGTTGTCTGGGCCTCTGGCAGTCTCTATGGGGGTGCCACAGGGTTCAATTCTTGGACCTACTCTCTTCTCTGTATACATCAATGATGTCGCTCTGGCTGCTGGTGAGTCTCTGATCCACCTCTACACAAACAACACCATTCTGGAAACTTCTGGCCCTTCTTTGGACTGTAACGATCATCTTCGGGAGAAAGAGAGGAGGACCAAAGCGCAGTGTGGTAAGTGTTCATGATGATGTTTAATTAAAACTCAGAACACTAAACAATAAATGACAACGTGAATTTAGAAATCCGAAACAGTACCGTGTGGCCCAAACACTCACACGGAAACAAACACCCACAAAAGTGAAACCCAGGCTACCTAAGTATGATTCTCAATCAGGGACAACAATTGACAGCTGCCTCTGATTGAGAACCATACTAGGCCGAACTCAAAAACCAACATAGAAAAACAAACATAGACTGCCCACCCCAACTCACGCCCTGACCATACTAAAACAAAGACAAAAACAAAGGAACTAAGGTCAGAACGTGACATGGACACTGTGTTGACAACCCTCCAGGCGAGCTTCAATGCCATACTCTCCTTCCATGGCCTCTAATTGCTCTTAAATACAAGTAAAACTAAATGCATGCTCTTAACTGATCGCTGCCAGCACCTGCCCGCCTGTCCAACATCACTACTCTGGACGGCTCTGACTTAGAATATGTTGACATCAACAAATACCTAGGTGTCTGGTTAGACTGTAAACTCTCCTTCCAGACTCACATCAAACATCTCCAATCCAAAGTTAAATCTAGAATTGGCTTCCTATTTCGCAACAAAGCATCCTTCACTCATGCTGCCAAACATACCCTTGTAAAACTGACCATCCTACCAATCCTCGACTTTGGCGATGTCATTTACAAAATAGCCTCCAATACCCTACTCAATAAATTGGATGCAGTCTATCACAGTGCCATCCGTTTTGTCACCAAAGCCCCATATACTACCCACCACTGCGACCTGTACGCTCTCGTTGGCAGGCCCTCGCTTCATACTCGTCACCAAACCCACTGGCTCCAGGTCATCTACAAGACCCTGCTAGGTAAAGTCCCCTCTTATCTCAGCTCGCTGGTCACCATAGCAGCACCCACCGGTAGCACGCGCTCCAGCAGGTATATCTTTCTGGTCACCCCCAAAACCAGTTCTTCCTTTGGCCGCCTCTCCTTCCAGTTCTCTGCTGCCAATGATGGAACGAGTTACAAAAATCTCTGAAACTGGAAACACTTATGTCCCTCACTAGCTTTAATAAGCACCAGCTGTCAGAGCAGCTCACAGATTACTGCACCTGTACATAGCCCATCTATAATTTAGCCCAAACAACTCTTTCCCTACTGTATTTATTTATATATTTTGCTCCTTTGCACCCCATTATTTCTATCTCTACTTTGCACATTCTTCCACTGCAAATCAACCATTCCAGTATTTTACTTGCTATATTATATTTTCTTCACCACCATGGCCTTTTTTTGCCTTATCTCACCTCACTTGCTCACATTGTATATAGACTTATTTTTCTACTGTATTATTGACTGTATGTTTGTTTTACTCCATGTGTAACTCTGTGTTGTTGTATGTGTCGAACTGCTTTGTTTTATCTTGGCCAGGTCGCAATTGTAAATGAGAACTTGTTCTCAACTAGCCTACCTGGTTAAATAATAATAATAAATAAAATGGTGCAGTGCTCTGTGGAAATTCCTAAAAAAGGTTGTCAAAGGGTCACACTGCAGGTATTTTTAACTCATTACTTGGACCAGAAATCGTCCCAGTTGCTATCATTCCAGAGAATTTATTCCTTTGAGGACAGGGACCGAAAATCATCCCAGTTGCTATCATACCAGACAATTTATTCCCTTGAGGACAGGGACCAGAAATCGTCCCTGTTGCTATCATACCAGACAATTTATTCCCTTGAGGACAGGGACCAGAAATCGCCCCAGTTGCTATCATACCAGACAATTTATTCCCTTGAGGACAGGGACCAGAAATTGGGCCAGTTGCTATCATACCAGACAATTTATTTCCTTGAGGACAGGGACCAGAAATCGGCCCAGTTGCTATCATACCAGACAATTTATTCCCTTGAGGACAGGGACCAGAAATCGGCCCTGTTGCTATCATACCAGACAATTTATTTCCTTGAGGACAGGGACCAGAAATCGGCCCTGTTGCTATCATACCAGACAATTTATTTCCTCGAGGCCCCTACACCGGACCATTTTTTCCCCTTGAAGCCCCCGTTGTTTGTCAAATAGTGATAATTTTGCAGAAAACTATTTAGACAGGCCCAGTCAAATCAAATCAAATTCTATTTGTCACATGCGCCGAATACAACAGGTAGACCTTACAGTGAAATGCTTAGTTACAAGCCCTTAACCAACAATACAGTTTTAAGAAGAATAAGTGTTAAGTAAAAAAATAGGTAAGTAAAAAATAAAACTAACAAATAATTAAAGAGCAGCAGTAAAATAACAAAAGTGAGGCTATATACAGGGGGTACCGGTACAGAGTCAATGTGCAGGGGCACAGGTTAGTTGAGGTAATATGTACATGTAGGTAGAGTTAAAGTGACTATGCATAGATAAATAACAGAGACTAGCAGCCATATTAAAGGGGGGGTGGGGAAATGCAAATAGTCTGGGAAGCCGTTTGATAACCTATTATGGCTTGGTGGTAGAAGTTGTTAAGAAGTCTTTTGGACCTAGAGTTGGCGCTCCGGTACCGCTTGCCAGGCTGTAGCAGAGAGAACAGTATATGACTTGGGTGGTTGGAGTCTGTGACAATTTTTAGGACTTTCCTCTGACACCGCCTGTATAGAGGGCCTGGATGGCAGGAAGCTTGGCCCCAGTGGTGTACTGGGCCGTTCGCACTACCCTCTGTAGTGTCTTGCAGTCAGAGGCCGAGCAGTTGCCATACCAGGCAGTGATGCAACCACTGCTCTCGATGGTGCAGCTGTATAACTTTTTGAGGATCTGAGGACATGACATTATTAACCATGCCAAATATTTTCAGTCTCATGAGGGAGAATAGGCTTTGTCGTGCCCTCTTCACGACTGTCTTTGTGTGTTTGGACCATGATAGTTTGTTGGTGATGTGGACAACAAGGAACTTGAGACTCTCAACCTGCACCACTACATCTCCGTCAATGAAGTGAGCCTGTGTCATTATAGTCCAGTTATACTGAATCGTGAACAATGTTTCACAGTTTATTATTTTCAAAGTTGATGGAAGCAACTCATGCAAGTGCTTCTTGGCAATACATTTAAATTGACTTGGTGAAAACGTGCCAATTCAGAGATTGAAATGGACACATTTTTGTTGTATTGGCGTCTGTCTGGGCGTTGAATAAAAGCATCTGTGGCCAGGGCGTTGTATTGTATTGTTTGTCTTTTTGTGAAGTTGAGATCAAAGTAAGTTGGACTTCCTTGAGTCTGGTCATGAGGTGTCACTGGGGATCTGACTCAGTTTGTTCCATCCTCAACCACATCCAGTCTCTTGACAATTATTGTTATTTAGAAACCGGATAGTTTAGGACCTTAATGCTGATTGGCTGAAATTGAGCTCAAGTGCATTGTCACGCCCTGGCCATAGAGAGGCTTTTATTCTCTATTTTGGTTAGGCCAGGGTGTGACTAGGGTGGGTATTCTATGTTAATTTTCTATGTTTTGGATTTCTTTATTGTTTGGCCGGGTGTGGTTCTCAATCAGAGGCAGCTGTCTATCGTTGTCTCTGATTGAAAACCATACTTAAGTAGCCTTTTCCCACCTAAGTTTTGTGGGTAGTTGCTTTCTGTTTTTGTGTCTGCACCAGACAGAACTGTTTCGGTTGTTCTCGTTATTGTTTTGCTATTTTAGTGTTCAGTTTCGAATAAATAATATGAACACCTACCACGCAGCACCTTTGTCCTCACCTTCTTCCACCAATGGCTGTTGCATGCATCCTGTTTCCATTGATCATTCTTGAGATGTTTCTACAACTTGATTGGAGCCCACCTGTGGTAAATTGAATTGATTGGATATGATTTGGAAAGGCACACACCTGTCTATATAAGGTCCCACAGTTGACAGTGCATGTCAGAAAACAAAAAAAAACAAGCCATGAGGTCGAAGGAATTGTCCGTAGACCTCCGAGACAGGATTGCGTCGAAGCACAGATCTGGGGAAGGGTAACAAAACATGTCTGCAGCATTAAAGGTCCCCAAGAACACAGTTTGCCTCCATCATTCTTAAATGGAAGAAATGTGGAATCATCAAGACTCTTCCTATAGCTGGTCGCCCAGCCAAACTGAGCAATCGGGGGAGATGGGCCTTGGTTAGGGAGGTGACTCTGACAGGTCTCTAGAGTTCCTTTGTGGAGATGGGAGAACCTTCCAGATGGACAACTATCTCTGCAGCACTCCACCAATCAGGTGTTTATGGTAGAGTGACCAGACAGAAGCCACTCCTCAGTAAAATGCACATGACAGCCCACCTAAAGACTCTCTGATGAATTCAAGCTTGAACTCTTTGGCTAAAATGCCAAGTGTCACATCTGGAGGAAACCTGGCACCACCCCTACGGTGAAGCATGGTTGTGGCAGCATCATGCAGTGGGGATGTTTTTCAGCGGCATGGACTGGGAGACTAGTCAGGATCGAGGGAAAGATAAAGGGGAGCAAAGTACAGAGAGATCCTTGATGAAATCCTGCTACAGAGTGCTCAGGACATCAGACTGGGATGAAGGTTCACCTCCAACAGGACAATGACACAAAGCACACAGCCAAGACAATGTAGGAGTGGCTTCGGGACAAGTCTTTGAAAGTCGTTGAGTGGCCCTGCCAGAGCCCAGACTTGAACTCAATTGAACATCTCTGGCGAGACCTGAAAATAGCTGTGCAGCAACATTCCCCATACAACCTGCCAGAGCTTGAGAGGATCTGCAGAGAATAATGGGAGAAACACCCCAAATACAGATGTGCCAAGCTTGTAGCATCATACCCAAGAATACTTGATGCTGTAATCGCTGCCAAAGCTGCTTCAACAAAGTACTAAGTGTCTGAATACTTACGTTGTAGCGGTATTTATTAGAGAGGGGTAAAGAAAGATTTTGTTCGGGCGCCAGGCAGGTATTAACCATGCCGAAAGGAAAAGAGTAGAATAGAGAGAGTACCACTACCAGACCCACACACATCAGCAGAAGAGACTGCCTAGAGTGTAGCCTGTTTACCAGATAGCCAGTGGAGAGAAAAGGGAATACACACCATATAAAACCCACATCACAGCACAGGGGTAACCCAAACAAGAATACCTCATACAATAATACTAATAATGGCAGAGCAATTCAACAGCAACTTCATACAAGAACGAACCCAGTCGTCAACATAGGATTTGCAATAATCTGTATTATTTTCTAGTGGATGAGTGCAGAGGGTATGAATGTGGGGGGTGTTCATCGACACAACAAAGGCCTTAAAAATGTCCACAGTCTTCTCGGCCACATGTCATTAGTACACCCCACCTCAATACAGTTCACATAATATACAACTTGCAAGTAACCTACTAAAATGTCTATCCAAATACTTCTGGCAGGGCAATAATAGTCCAGCTCTAATGAACTTCAATGGGAAGTGCATTTGAAAAATAGAGAGTCTGTTGCAGGGTAAAGCACTGGAACGAGAGGGAAGAGAAAGAGAGAGAAAAATATGAATCTTAGCTGTGGTCTTCAGGCCTGCCGGTGTCTGACTATCCGATGGATTGTTGGTTTGTATGTTAAAGCTTTGCAACAATGTTGCTACTAATCCATGCGATCCAAAACGGGCGCGGTCCCAAACAAAAACAACCACGATCTAAAGCGATCACACCGATGATTGAGTTAAATACTTTATAAACTACAAACGCTGAAAACAAACAACTTCTGCAGCACAGCACACACAATCAAACTGTCGCGCCACCCAAGAGCTCCTCCCCAAAGAGCTGAACGAGCTCTCTTTATTTCCTCCTTCCTTACTGCTCATGCGCTCTTAAAGTGGCAGCGCACGGTGAAGGCTCCGAGCAGATTTCGCCACAACGTAAATGTGATATTTCTAAAAACCTGTTTTTCTCATTATGGGTTATTGTTGGTAGATTAATAAGGGGAAAAACAATTGAATATATTTTAGAATAAGGCTGTAACGTAACAAAATGTGGAAAAAGTCAAGGGGTCTTTACTTTCCGAAGGCACTGTATTTATGTTGGTAACCATTTTAAATATCAGTAAGGCACTAAGGACTTTGGTACAGTATATGGCCAACATACCACTTCCAAGGGCTGTATCCAGGCGCTCCGCTTTGTGTCGTGCATAGGAACAGCCCTTAAGCATGGTATATTTAAGCAGTAAGGCCCAAGGGGGTGTGGTATATGGCCGATATACCACTGCTAAGAGCTGTTCTTACGCACGACGCAACGCAGAGTCTCTGGACACAGCCACAAACCGCCAAGGTGCCTTTTTGTTATTATAAACTGTAATTAGAACAGTAAAAATAAATGTTATGTCATACCCGGTCTGATATACCACAGCTTTCAGCCATGGAGCAATCAGGGCTCGAACCACCAAGTTTATTTATTAAGCAATAAGGACCGAGGGGGTGTGGTATATGGCCAGTATACCATGGATAAGGGCTGTTCTTATGCATGACGCAACACAGAGTGCCTGGATACAGCCCTTAGCTTTGGTATATTGGCCGTAAACCACAAAACCTGGAGGTATAAAATGGGTGGTTTAAACTGGGTGTTACATCTGCCCCTGCCACGCCCTCTACTTCTCCTCCTGTGTCTCCCTAACGTGCCACCACTCCCCCAGTGCTCTCTCCCTCTCTCTGTGTGGGTGTATCTGATTGTGTGAGTGGAGACAGGTGTGCTGGAGTCAGAGCAGATCCCCACCAGCTGCAATCTGTTCCATAATCAAGACCTCTACAAGTACTCAGCCCTGCCACTTCCACGCTGCCAGATCGTAGCCTCTGCTCAGTCCATCTGCATTTCAAGCCGTTTGCCCTGGACCCCTGCTCTACTGCTTCCTTGGATTCTGCTCCGGACCTGCTTACCCTGCCCATACTCCCCTTGCCCCAGCCTCAGTTCCTGGTTCCCTGCTATACGCCCCAGCTCCCCCTGGCCTGCACCCCATCTCCCCCTGCTTTTCAGTAAATACCTTGGTTACCTTATCCCTGTCTCCTCATCTGAGTCTACACTTTTGTTCACCTCCTCTACCCTAAGTAAAAGATGTATTTTTGTTTGTTTATTGGGATGACCGCATACTCTATGCACTACCCATTTGTCAAAAGAAGTCGAGTTGGAGTTGGCAGTTTACACTCTTGTTATACAGTAGGAGAAGAACATGTCTCAAGTAGGCTAGTTCATGAAGAGTGTTTACTGTGACTCAGGAAATGAAATCTATTACGTCCATCTCCCGGTGGGTGAAATAAGTTGAGTAGATGTACTGTAGAACACCAATGAAAGACAGCAGAGGAGCTGCAACATATTAATATGACCCTTGAATGGTGAAGAAACCACAGACAAGGACAGGATATAATACCCTGGTAGCCTGCCTTTCTCATCTTCCATTTGGACAGGCTTTTAACTTTCATGTCGTCAAAAGAGTTGAGAGGAGTTGAATAGAGGGTTGACGTCATTAGAGAGCTGTAATATGATTTCGCAGGTATGGAAGGACAAGAGAAGGGAAAGAGAAATAGAGAGAGAGCGAGAGAGAGAGAGAGGATGAAGTTTCTGAGTAGAGCTTGTGGGTGTAAAAACAAATATATCTGTAAACAAGCTAGGACAGGAGACAGCTGATAATCCATTGTCAATGAGTCCCAGGGGCAGGGTTGTGAGTATATCTGCTTATGCAAGTCAAAGGAGCTGATCTTGGACTACAGGAAACGGAGGTGTGAGTGTCCCCCCATCCACATCGATGGTAGTGGAGAGGGTCAAGATCTTCACTTTTTTATACATTTTTTATTTTGCCTTTATTTAACTAGTCGGTTAAGGACAAATTCATATTTACAATGTCTGGCTTCATCACTGCTTGGTACGGCAACTGCATGTGTCACGCCCTGACCGTAGATTGCTTTGTATGTTTCTATTTTTAGTTTGGTCAGGGTGTGATGTGGGCCGGTATTCTATGTTTTGTTCTATGTTTGTATTTCTATGTGTTTGGCCTGGTATGGTTCCCAAACAGAGGCAGCGGTCAATCGTTGTCTCTGATTGAGAACCATACTTAGGCAGCCTGGTTTCGCCCTTAAGTTGTGGGTAGTTGTTTTCTGTCTCTGTACCAGACAGGACTGTTTCGTTTGTTCCGTTTTGTTATTTTTGTTCTAGTGTTCAGTGTAATTAAAAGATCATGAACACGTACCACGATGCACCTTGGTCCTCTCCTTCTTCCACCTACGACGATCGTTACAGCATGGCAGCAGACCGTAAGTACAACACTGGGGCCAAGCTCCCTGCCATCCAGGATCTCTTTACCAGAATGTGTCAGAGAAAATCCCCAAAAATTGCCAAACACCCAAGCCATAGACTGTTATCTCTACTACCGCATGGCAAGCAGTACCAGTACACCAAGTCTTTCACCCACAAGCCATAAGACTGCTAAACAAGACTGCTAAATAATGTGTATACACACACACACACACACACACACACACACACCACATATGCTGCTGGTACCGTTTGTTATCTATCCTGTTGCCTAGTCACTTCATAGTTATATGTACATACAAGTATCTACCTCAACTACCTCGTACCACTGCACATCTACTCGGTACTGGTACTCTGTATATATAGCCACGTTATCGTTACTCAATGTGTATTTATTCCTTGTGTTATTATTTTTCTATTATTTCTTTTTTCTCTCTCTACATTGTTGGGAAGGGCTCGTAACTAAGCATTCCACTGTTAGTCTACACCTGTTTATGAAGTGTCGTGTCTTTACTATCAGTAAATTGAAGACTTAGTTTTTATCAAAGATTCTCTGTAATTAGTATTACGCGATCAAACTGATTAATCATGTAACTGTAATTAACTAGGAAGTCGGGGCACCAAGGAAAATATTCAGATTACAAAGTTATAATTTCCCAATATAACCTTTCAGATATTTTCATATCTGATCAATAGTCTTCTAATTAATTATTTACTTTTCCTCACGTTAGTCTCATTCCAAACATCGTAAATTGTTGGTTATCTGCACGAACCCAGGCTTCACTATGAGTCATCCATACATCAATTGTTTTAAATAATTTATTTATTACTAACTAAGTAATGAACAGAAATGCATAAATTAAAAAAATATATATGGTTACAAGATATGATAGGAGAATGTGCCCTAGTGGGCTAAACTGGCATGGCGGCTTGTTAGACAAAAGGGAAGTGGGGGTCGACTAAGAAGTCACTACAGAGTTAATAATTATAACAATTTAAATGCTAATCGTTTACACATGAACACTCACTCATTCGGGAACAATTGCAATCAATATATATATTCACGCTCAGTATGTCGTCTTGATCGCTGTTGAAAAGTTTGTTTCTTTTGTAGAATTGTCTGTCTCTCTCTGTCGTGGTTATAGTGGATAGTTCAGAGTGACATTCATTCATTCATGTTGTTGTAGAATGGATGTTTTGGCGGTTGTCGTTCTTCGCCTTCAATGATACCGAATTCCTAGCTGCAGACTAGTAATTAATATCAAAGACTTGTTCTTATTCTGTCGGTATCGATAGTCTAAGAGTTTAACCACGTGGTATGGTTAAAAGATTCAGCAATGGTCTGCAGCCTTTGTCCTCCCGTGATTGAGAGAAACATGGTCTATTTAGAATTTCTCAAAGTTGGGTAACATTCGGAATTGCAGAACAATGGCTGCCCCAGGATGCCTGACCCTAACTGGGTTCTTGGGCGTTCCTCTGATTTAGTTCAACTCAAAAGGGAATTGGAGTTTCCTTCATTAAACAGTCCAAAATCACAATTTTACAAACAGTATCATCCTCACTCATTCATCTTATACAACAATTAGATGTAAACCTCATATCTGAGGCTATTATATAAACAGCGTTATGGTAATGTGGCCGCACCGTCTCCCATGAGCTTCCCCAAGTTGTTACAAACGGACCAGTTCGTAGCTGGATTCTTCACCGATCTTTTATACCTTCTCATATTGTGTCCATGAGGACACGATATGGTTAAAGGAGCAGGGAGAGGGGGATGGTGCTTGCTGTGCCCAAAGAGGGCAACGTCATGATAGAAGCATGTGACAAAGAACAATTTCTTTGATTTTTTTGTATGCCTGTGTGTGTGTGTGTGTTATTCTGAAGGAGGTGTCAGACTACTACGTGTGAGCTCACACCACCCACACTTAGGGAAACACAGTCCCACGCTCTCTGTATCCCCGCTGTTCTCTTCAGCCAACAGCGACACATGGAAGCCAGAAATAAATACAATCAGTGGATGTCTGATGTGGAGCTCAAAATTCCTTGCTCCCTCTCTTCTGGCTTCCTTCTCAAAACCTCAGAGGAAATCCAGGAGCGTATTGGTGGAGATCTTCCCCAGACACCCCGACTCCTCCCCACAAGATAAGAGTTGAGGCACATGTCAGTAATTGAATTATTGGTCTGTAATGAAACTGAGGATATTTCCTGTGTGTCTAGGCTCCTATGGACCCTGGACTCTGTAGGATCCATGATTGTTTCTGCCTGAACTCTGACACCTCAAGATGTCACTTTCATCTAAATGATCATTTGATTGCTAGGCTGGTGGTATATTCCTCTAAGGCTATAAGACTGTCGGGCAGGGATGTTAATGGGATTTGATGTGAAATACCATTTGCACTGAAATACACTTCCATTGTCATGTGCGCCATGGGAGGCTGCTGAAAGGAGGACAGCTCATAATAATAACTGGAATGGAACAGATGGAATGGCATTAAACACCTGGAAACCATATGTTTGATATATTTGTTATCATTCCACCTATTCTGCTTCAGACATGGACCACAAGCACGACCTCCCCAATTAAGGTGGCACCAACCTCCTGTGGTGCGTGTGTGTCTGGTTTCAGTAATCTCCAGTTTGGTCCTGAAAGTGTTTTCTGGAACAGCTCTGGAACAGCTGGTCCTCTCATGCATGCTTCACTGTTCCTTGCCTCGATGCGAGCATAAAATACATAAAATACTTCTGGTAGGCTGACGTCACTGGGCAGCTCGCAGCTGGGTTTCCCTTTGTAGTCCGTAATAGTTTGCAAGCCCTGCCACATCCGACTAGCATCAGAGCCGGTGTAGTAGGATTAAATCTTAGTCCTGTATTGACGCTTTGCCTGCTTGATGGTTCGTTTGAGGCTATAGCAGGATTTCTTATAAGCGTCCGGATCAGTGTCCCGCTCCTTGAAAGCGGCAGCTCTAGCCTTCAGCTCAGTGCGGATGTTGCCTGTAATCGATGGGTTCTGGTTGGGATATGTACCTACTGTACGTAATGGGATTTAATTTGAAACAATACTTCCATTGTGGTGTGTGTGTGTGTGTGTGTGTGTGTGTGTGTGTGTGTGTGTGTGTGTGTGTGTGTCTGGTTTCAAAGTTCTTTAGTTAGGTCCTGAAAGTGTTTTTGTTTTCCGCTCAAAGATCTGTTTCTACACTATCTTTTATGACAACAGGTGACTACGAGAGAAACTGGAGAAAAATAAGACACTTCAATGTTGTTTAGCCTCAAACATCTTATCAGGGGACAGCTCTGGTGCTTCTGTTGGCGTTGATGCCCGTTTACTGCTCGCCATCCAGTTGGAGGAGAAAGAAAAGTAGTTTAGTGATAGCGAAGATGAAGACATTAGTATTTGTCACTGGGGGTAATCAGTGTTTCTTCCCACTGGCTCTATTTGTTTTGTATTCTTGTCTCTACATCTGTAGCAATCTGCCCTCTTGACAGTCTTGAGATGGGTTTTCAACCATAGAAATTGGTACCAAAAAAATCTCAATGACATTCTAAGCAAAAGAGAACAACAGGAACATGATGCGTCAAACTTCTCAAAGTACTACATTTTCACAAATTAATCATGAATCATGAATCAGATGAAACTTTAGTTTGATTAATTGCAGATGTGAATGGACTTCAAAGCATACTTTAGACATGCTATTCTATGAATTCTTATTTAAGTAGTGGTCTTGATATATTTAGGTAATGGTCTTGATATATGAATGTAGTGATCTTGATATATTTAGGTAGTGGTCTTGATATATTTAGGTAGTGGTCTTGATATATTTAGGTAGTGGTCTTGATGTATTTAGGTAGTGGTCTTGATATATTTAGGTAGTGGTCTTGATATATTTAGGTAGTGGTCTTGATGTATTTAGGTAGTGGTCTTGATATATTTAGGTAGTGGTCTTGATGTATTTAGGTAGTGGTCTTGATGTATTTAGGTAGTGGTCTTGATATATGAATGTAGTGATCTTGATATATTTAGGTAGTGGTCTTGATATATTTAGGTAGTGGTCTTGATGTATTTAGGTAGTGGTCTTGATATATTTAGGTAGTGGTCTTGATATATTTAGGTAGTGGTCTTGATGTATTTAGGTAGTGGTCTTGATATATTTAGGTAGTGGTCTTGATGTATTTAGGTAGTGGTCTTGATGTATTTAGGTAGTGGTCTTGATATATGAATGTAGTGATCTTGATATATTTAGGTAGTGGTCTTGATATATTTAGGTAGTGGTCTTGATGTATTTAGGTAGTGGTCTTGATATATTTAGGTAATGGTCTTGATATATGAATGTAGTGATCTTGATATATTTAGGTAGTGGTCTTGATATATTTAGGTAGTGGTCTTGATATATTTAGGTAGTGGTCTTGATGTATTTAGGTAGTGGTCTTGATATATTTAGGTAGTGGTCTTGATATATTTAGGTAGTGGTCTTGATGTATTTAGGTAGTGGTCTTGATATATTTAGGTAGTGGTCTTGATGTATTTAGGTAGTGGTCTTGATATATTTAGGTAGTGGTCTTGATATATTTAGGTAGTGGTCTTGATGTATTTAGGTAGTGGTCTTGATGTATTTAGGTAGTGGTTGATGTATTTAGGTAGTGGTCTTGATGTATTTAGGTAATAGTCTTAATATATGAATGTAGTGATCTTGATATATGAATTTAGTGGTCTTCATATATTTAGGTAGTGGTTGATGTATTTAGGTAGTGGTCTTCATATATTTAGGTAGTGGTTGATGTATTTAGGTATTGGTCTGCTGGTGTGTGTGCAGGCATGTGTGTGTACGTAAGTGTAAGCTGGTGGACATCTGTCCGGACTTTTCCGTCTCATGACAACCTGTGTGTTCTACTTCTGCAGACCAATACAGGATGTCATTACTTGAGAATGTGGAAGCAGAACCATGTGAAGCCCGTTGCTGTCTTTGGCCAATACTGTTACCCTTGGTTGGTGTCTTTGGCCAATACTGTTACCCTTGGTTGGTGTCTTTGGTCCAATACTGTTACCCTTGGTTGGTGTCTTTGGCCAATACTGTTACCCTTGGTTGGTGTCTTTGGCCAATACTGTTACCCTTGGTTGGTGTCTTTGGCCAATACTGTTACCCTTGGTTGGTGTCTTTGGCCAATACTGTTACCCTTGGTTGCTGTCTTTGGCCAATACTGTTACCCTTGGTTGGTGTCTTTGGCCAATACTGTTACCCTTGGTTGGTGTCTTTGGCCAATACTGTTACCCTTGGTTGGTGTCTTTGGCCAATACTGTTACCCTTGGTTGGTGTCTTTGGCCAATACTGTTACCCTTGGTTGGTGTCTTTGGCCAATACTGTTACCCTTGGTTGGTGTCTTTGGCCAATACTGTTACCCTTGGTTGGTGTCTTTGGCCAATACTGTTACCCTTGGTTGGTGTCTTTGGCCAATACTGTTACCCTTGGTTGGTGTCTTTGGCCAATACTGTTACCCTTGGTTGCTGTCTTTGGCCAATACTGTTACCCTTGGTTGGTGTCTTTGGCCAATACTGTTACCCTTGGTTGGTGTCTTTGGCCAATACTGTTACCCTTGGTTGGTGTCTTTGGCCAATACTGTTACCCTTGGTTGGTGTCTTTGGCCAATACTGTTACCCTTGGTTGGTGTCTTTGGCCAATACTGTTACCCTTGGTTGGTGTCTTTGGCCAATACTGTTACCCTTGGTTGGTGTCTTTGGCCAATACTGTTACCCTTGGTTGCTGTCTTTGGCCAATACTGTTACCCTTGGTTGGTGTCTTTGGCCAATACTGTTACCCTTGGTTGCTGTCTTTGGCCAATACTGTTACCCTTGGTTGGTGTCTTTGGCCAATACTGTTACCCTTGGTTTGTGTCTTTGGCCAATACTGTTACCCTTGGTTGGTGTCTTTGGCCAATACTGTTACCCTTGGTTGGTGTCTTTGGCCAATACTGTTACCCTTGGTTGCTGTCTTTGGCCAATACTGTTACCCTTGGTTGCTGTCTT